>NC_087220.1:58702197-58802197 GCF_015104395.2 Macrobrachium nipponense
ATCACAACTGAAACTCCACAGTGCTTATTTGATTCCTATTATATACACATTTTGGTCTCAATTCACTCAACAGTGCACTTTAAACAAGTTGCTGTTCCTGGCTTCCTAAGCGCGCGCGCCACAAACACAGTTACGAACAGCAGACGACGAACTGGAAAGTTTTATTCCCTAAATTGTTTACTTTACTTGTTATTTAGTTCAACTTTACTTTATTTAAAAATTTTAATTTAATTCATGTATTATTATCCCTTTTTTGCAACCAAATTACCCCAAAAAATGACAGATCTTTCTAAAGTAGATACAATCCAATGTTTCTAACGTTTTCGTACATCTGGCTGCCGAAAAACCATAGAGGAACGACTACGGATAAGTGGATTATATATTTCATACATTCAACTTCCCTGTCAGATATATACTTAGCTATAGACTCCGTCGTCCCCGACAGAAATTCAAATTTCGCGGCACACACTACAGGTAGGTCAGGTGATCTACCGGCCTGCCGCTGGGTGGCAGGAATAGGAACCATTACCGTTCTTGAACCAGATTTTCTCTGTCGCCGGGGCTGGTAACATCGTTTGCTAGTTCCTCCTGACTTTGACTTTCGAATTTCATCGCCGTTGATCTTTTGGACTGCTATTTGGTGACGTATTGGATCTCTGGCTTGGCATACGCTTTTGTGGACTGTTTTTGATTTTGGATTTGGATTTTTCTCAGAATGTCTGATATTTCATTTTCGTTCAGAGTGTGTGTGAATGAAAGTTGTTATGTGAGACTACCGAAAGCTTCGGTAGATCCTCACACTACTTGTAAGAATTGTAGAGGGAATGTATGCTCACAATTGAATACATGCGAAGAATGCAAGAATTTAAATGAGGAGGAATGGAAGATACTTGATTCTTATTTAAGAAAGTTAGAAAGGGATAGGGGTAGAAAAGCCTCTTCCAAGAGTGTGAGTAGGTCGGTCTCTAACGAGCCAGTAGTAGGTCGCTTGCCTATCTCTAATCCAAAATGTTTCCTCCCATACAGCTTTACCTTCTCAATTATCTGACTCTGCAAGTTCAACATCGGAAATTGCAAGTCTGAAAGCTTCACTTTTGGAGATGGAGCGTAAATTAAAGGAATTGGAAGGTAAGCATAGTGAAAGTGTTCCCAGTGAAGTGGAGGGTGCGTCTGACTGGCTCTGTCTCGCTCCCAGGTCTAGACCTCTTCCAAGCTCCCAAGCCAGAGGAGAAGGAATGTCGAAAGCCGCAGGGAGGTTTTAGAGAATCCCCACCGGTCAGGCGTCCCCTCGGCAGATTCTGTAGTTGTGTCCCAGACTGCCATGGATAGTCATTGGAAAGACGTCCTAAAACAGTGCTTTTCTTCTTCTGATTTGTCTTCAAAGAAAGGATGGAGTTCTGACAGACTATCGAGAACCTTCTAAGAGATCTTGGAGGTCGCCAGTTTTTGACTCTAGCCCGGAAGAATTTCCAGAAGAATATCCTCCGGAAAAGAAGAGAAAGGAGGTATTTTCAACAGAAGCTCCTTCCCCTACATCGGAATTAGAGAGAGAAGACGCAGCTACGAAGATCTTGGAACAAATGCAGAAACAGATATCTTCCTTAGTAGGAGTTCTGAAGAAGGATCCTCTTAGAAGAAAAGATAAATTCCTTCCAATAAAAACATCCCGTCCGTTGGAAGCCTCTGAGAACTCGGACGAGGCGCCTGCCAGGAGTCTGGCGCCAAGCTCCCGTCAAGGCGAGAGGATTTGATGAATGGCGAGAAGCGCCTGAAAACTCATACAAAACGAAAAGCGCCTGAGGCGCCTGGATCGAGGCGCAGGGCGCCTGAAACGCCTGAAATGCGACACAAATCGCCTGAGGCGCCTGAATCGAGACGTAAAGCGCCTGTGGCGCCTGAAACGAGACGTAAAACACCTGAGGCGCAAAGCGCCTGGGGCACCTGAAAGGAGACGCAAAGTGCCTGAGGCGCCTGAAGCGAGGCGCAAAGAGCCTGAAGCGCCTGAAACAAGGCACAAGGCGCCTGAAATGAGGCGCAAAGCGCCTGGAGCGCCTGAGACCAGGCGCACGCCTGATGCTAGGCGTAAAGAGCCTGAGCCTGAATCTCATTACAGGCGCCTCACTCCTGAAGCGCCTAACATCCATCAAGTGTCAATCAGGCGCAAGGACCTAACCAAGCTACAGGAGCCAAGCTTCAGGCACTATGAATCAGAAGCTTTATCGGAATTAGAGGCGGACCGAGAGGCTCTTCTTTGGGAATTTTCGCAGGATCAGTTTTCACCTGACAGGGTCTCTAGATGTCGCACAGGCGGCCGTAGCCCCTGTCAGGATCGGCCTGATTCTGCGAAGATGGGAAGACATTCGAGACCTTCTCCTGATAGGGACGGGAGTTGTCGCACAGGCGGCCGTCGCCCTTGTCAGGAGGGTCTTAGTGTAACCAAAGGCAAAGGGCAATATCGGCCTTCACCTGGCAGGGACTCAAGATGTCGCACAGGCGGCTGTAGCCCTTGTCAGGTTGCAGTCGGTGTTGCTAGAAGCCCTTCACCTTCCCGAGAGAGTCCTCCTCCTCCGGTTGCGCACTCATCTCCGAATATGACTCCTCATGACTTAGAAGATGTCTCGGACTCGGAAGAAAATAAGGGGGCAGGTCTTTCAGACTATAAGACCTTGACAGCCCTCTTATTAAAAGAATTCAGGGAGTCTCTGAGCCCTGCTGCCCCTCCTTCTCCTCTGTCTTTATTTTCGAGTACGAAAACTGTAAAGTCTTCCTCTTTTTTGAAGATGCAACCGACCATCTCAATGAAGAGGGCTTTGCAGTCTTTCGGAAATTGGCTTAAAACCAAGGAGGAGGCGGGGAAGACTGTGTTTACCTGTCCCCCTTCCAGACTATCGGGGAGGAGAGGGATTTGGTACAACACGGGAGAATCGATGGGACTTACTCTCCTCTGCTGAAGCGACTTTCAACCTTGGTCGACTCGGCAAGAAGACACGCTCTTCCATCGGCCAAAACGAACTGGACCATGTCTGAAATGGACCATCTCCTCAAGGGAGTATTCCATGTCTTGGAAGTTTTTACCTTCCTAGACTGGTCCCTTGGGGCTTTGGCCAAAAAGACTCAAGACCCGGAGTTTTTGGAACCAGAAGTCCTGCATAGTGTGCTCGCCTGCATGGTGCAAGGCGGTGCAAGATGGATCGGCTGAAGTGGCATCCCTTTTCGGGGCAGGAATACTGAAGAAGAGGTCTGTCTATAGTTCATTCTTAACTAAGGCAGTCTCTCCAGTGCAGAGGACTTCTCTTTTATACGCCCCTCTGTCTAAGCAGCTGTTTCCTTCTCAGTTAGTGAGGGATATTTCCCACACTCTTACTGAGAAGGCAACACAAGATTTGCTTGTGCAAATCAGCAAAGAAGCCAAGACCATCCATTCCTGTCACGAAGAGGGAGCCAAGAATGCCCAACAGCCCTTTCGAGGGAGCTCTTCAAGCCGAGCCCCTAGGAAGAGAGGAGGGGAAAAAAAGAGGAAGATCTTCCATCAGAGTCCCGAGGAAGAATCCAAAATGATATTCCAGTCCTCCAAGCACAGTAGGGGCCAGGCTTCTGAAATTTTCAGATGCATGGGCATCGAGAAAAGCAGATTCTTGGTCCCTAGAAGTTCTCAAGAAAGGATACCTCATCCCCTTCAAGAACAGACCTCCATTGACGACGACACCGAGGGAGCTGTCAGCGAGATACAAAGATCCTGTAAAATAGATGCCTGCTCGGGTTAGTACAGCAAATGTTGGAGAAGGCCGGGCCATCGAGAAAGTACAGGATCCACACTCCCGGGCTTTTACAATCGCCTCTTTTTAGTGCCGAAAGCCTTGGGAGGTTGGAGGCCGGTCCTGGACGTGAGTGCATTGAACCGCTTCGTGGAGAAGACAAAGTTCTCCATGGAGACTTCCAACTCGGTCCTTGCTGCTCTGCGTCAGGAGATTGGATGGTCTCCCTCGACCTTCAGGACGCTTACTTTCATGTCCCCCTGCATCATTCATCGAGGAAAATATCTTCGATTCATGGTGCAGGGAAGGATTATCAATTCAGGGCTTTTTGCTTCGGCCTCTCGACGGCTCCTCAGGTGTTTACGGCGTTGATGAGGAATGTAGTAAGATGGCTACATCTGAAGGGGGTGAGAATATCGCTTTACTGGACGACTGGCTCATAAGAGCACAGTCAAAACAACAGTTTGTTCATGAAACTTACCCAGCAGATATATATATAGCTGTATTTCTCCGAAGTCCGACAGAATTTCAAAACTCCCGGCACACGCAGTGGTCGGCCAGGTGGTTAGTACCCATTCCCGCCGCTGGGAGGCGGGTGTCAGGAACCATTCCCATTTTCTATTCAGATTTTTTCTGTCGCCGGTGTTGATAACACTGTTTTCAACACTCCGTCTAGGATTTTCGAAACTTCTCTGTTACTTGAGTATCCTGTTTGTTTTTGGTTATCGAACGTGGATTGTGACTAGGCATACGCTGATAGTGGATTGGATTTGAATTTGGTTTGGTTTTTTCCATTTAACTAAGATGTCAGGGACTAGTTCATCTAGCACCAGAGTGTGTATGGAAGGTTGTAGGTGAGGCTACCGAAAGGTTCGGTAGACCCACACACAATATGTAGTAATTGTAGAGAACATACGTGTGTTATAAATGACCGTTGTAAGGAGTGTGAATGTCTGTCTGATTCGGGTTGGAAGGCTTATGAATCCTATGTGCGGAAATTGGAGCGTGATAGGATACGGAGGTCTTCCTCCAGGAGTGTATCAGTCAGTAGAAGTAAGGGTAGTAAGGTTTCTCCTACTATACATTCAGTAGTTGGTACACCTAAATCTGTTGTGCCTTCGGGCCCTGAAAAATCAGTGGAAGACAATGCCCTTTCTACGATTCTGGAATCAATACGAAATCTAGAATCTAAAGTGCTCGCTTTGGAGGGTAAAAGCATTATTAGTGAACAAAAGTGCAGTGAAAGTGCCCCCAGTGTTGTGGAGGGGGCGTCAGATCGGCCCTATAATGCCTCTAGGCCTGGACCTCTGTCGAACTTCCAAGCCCAGGAAGACGGACATGTCGAAAGCCGCAGGAGGGTTACGGGGAACCCCCACCGATCTGGCGTCCCTTCGGCAGAACCTGTAGACGATCCCCAGGCTGCCAAAGAGTGTGCGAGTGCGCGTATCCTCCGCGAGTGCTTTTCGTCCTCGGAGGCTCCTACCCCTAACAGGAGTTGAGCATGAGAAGATCCTCGCGTCCTCTGAAAAGAGCTATGACGTTAAATGTCGCACAGGCGGCTATCGTCAGTAGTCTCTCAGAGGAGGGCGCAGAGTCTCTTTGCGCTTCTTCTTCGTTACGGGCTTCGCCTCGAGGCTTGGATTACTCTCCACCGCAAAAAAGATCGAAAACTCAAGGTGTCGCACAGGCGGCCAGAGTCTTCGATCGCAGGGAAGAAGACGCTTCACGTCCTTTTTCTCCTGTTGGTTTGCGGTCTTCACCGGAGAGTTTTGCTGCATGGACTCCTCAAAGGAGAATTATGATGTCATCTGACGAGGACGCCTTGGAGCGCCCCAGTCGTTCTAAGAATAGAACTAGAACGGGTCTTGTGAGAAGGGATAGGGCTTCCTCTCACCCTCGCCTTCTCATAGGATCAGTTTTTCTCTGAAAAAGAATCTTCTACTACAAAGAGTGTTATCAGGTCGATGCAACAACAACTTGCTTCGTTGCTGGCTGAGAGAGAATCAGAAATTCGTCCGAGAAGAAAAGATGATAAATTACCGATTAAAAGATCTAAGAGGTCTCCCGCACGGGCGGACCGATCGTCTCTTTCGCCTGTGAGTACTCATTCTAGATTTTTGTACGTTCTCACCTGCAGTTGGAGAAAGAGCATGAAAAAACTTCCTACTAGGAATTTTGAGATCGAAAAAAAAGCAAAAAGGAAGAAATTTCGCCCAGACTCTCGAGGCTCGCTTTATCCAGAACGGACGATCCTATGGTTGCAAAACGAGGCTGTCTGCAGTCTGAGAAATTCGATGCTCCTAGTTCGGCTTGGAAGGAGCGGGGTGTTCACAGGGACGCCTATTTAGACAAGTGGTACGCTCGGACAGACGTCGAGCGTGACGCTCACCTGGACGCCAAGCGTGGCGCTCGGATGGACGCCGAGCGTGACGCTCACCTGGACGCCAAGCGGGACGCTCGGCTGAGCGACGAGCGTGACGCTCACCTGGACGCCAAGCGTGGCGCTCGGCTGGACGCCAAGCGTGACGCTCGGCTGGACGCCAGCTTGACGCTCGACGGATGCCAAGTGACGACGTTCAAACGGACACTTTTTTGCATATTCATCAGTATCACAACAAGGTATTAGTATGGAACCTCACCTGCAATCGGCTTTTCGAAGAGACTCCCATCGAGAGAATGAGCAAGAGATTGGTACCGCTTTATCTGAATCTTTAGATATTAATATTCAGAATGCTCCTTGCACGTCAAAACAACGATCTTCATTAAAGGTCGGAGTGAAAGGACTTGTACCACCAGCTTCGGGAGTCCCCTTGGTCACTCCTATAGATGAGGAAGGATTGAGTAATATTTCAGAAGAAACGGAAGAGGATCAACCCGCCCTGTGTCAGATTCTTGCCGATTATCAAGTTTTGGTTCGATTGCTTCGGGATTCATTTGGAGAAGAGTTTCAACCCACAGCACCTCGGTCGCCTCCTTCTCAGTTTTCGTTGTCAAAAACAAATAAGACTCCTGGATTTGTTAAAATGACAAAGTCTCTTTCAACTAAGAGAGCTTTTAAGAAGGTGCAAGACTGGATGGAGTCTAGAAAAGCTCAAGGAAAGTTTTCTTTTGCCCAGCCTCCTTCAAGACTTAGCGGCAAGGCGGGGATCTGGTATGATACAAGTGAGGATGTCGGGTTAAGGGGCTCCCGCATCGGCTCAAGGTGACTTTTCCATTCCTGGTGACGCGCCCAAGAAGGTCTCTGGTTGACGCGCCAAGAAGGTCTCTTCTTTCGTCAGCGAAAATAACATGGACACCGGCGGAGATAGACCACCATCTGAAAGGTCTTTTTCGGACGATTGAAGTATTTAATTTCTTAGATGGTGTTTGGGGCTGCTTGACACTAAGGCTCGTAGTCAGGACTCAATTAGCTTGGGGGAGCTCCTCCAGTTGTTTTCTCGCTTGTATGGATAAGGCCGTCAGAGATGGTTCAGAGGAATTGGCTTCACATTTTTGGTAGCAGAAAGTCGATCTACTCAGACAGCCCCACTTCGAGCGATACCACGGAAACCTCCCACCTCTGAGTCTGGACTGCATTCAGACTATCAAAAAGTTGGTCAGAGCGAGGGGTTTTTCAAGACCGGTTGCAAAAGCAATCGCCAATACGAGAAGAGCTTCCACGCTTGGAGTCTATCAATCGAAGTGGGCTATGTTTAGGAGTTGGTGCAGAAGAAACGCATTTCCTCTACCACGACCTCTGTGAGCCAAATAGCGGACTTTTTGCTCTACTTGAGAAACGACCTAAAGCTTGCAGTCTCAACAATCAAAGGCTACAGAAGTGTGTTATCTGTAGTCTTTAGACATAGAGGGATTGATTTGGCAAATAATAAAGATATCCACGATCTTTTAAGGTCTTTCGAGACTATAAAGATTCCTCAACCTAAGTTACCATCATGGAATTTGGATGTAGTTACTTAAATTCCTAATGTCAAGTCGGTTTGAACCCTTCAGAATGCATCATTAAGGGATCTTACTAAGAAAACTATTTTCCTAACGACTCTGGCGACGGTGAAGAGGGTTAGTGAAATTCAAGCCTTTAGCAAGCATATTGGTTTTAGGGGACATAATGCTGTTTGCTCATTAAGTCCTACGTTTCTAGCGAAAAATGAAAATCCGTCTAACCCTTGGCCCAAAAGTTTTGAGATTAAGGGTATGGCGGAAATCATTGGACAAGAACCAGAGAGAGTCCTGTGCCCTGTCAGGGCTCTCAAGATTTATTTGCGAAGAACGAAGGAATGTCGAGGTCCTTCTAACAACTTATGGTGTTCGGTCAGGAGACCAGATTTACCGATGTCGAAGAATGCTCTGGCATTCTTCTTGAGGGACACCATTAGACAGGCGCATTCATCTTGCAAAGACAGTGATGTTAAGCTGTTGAAAGTGAATGCCCATGAAGTGAGGGCTATATCTACCTCGGTAGCTTTCCAAAAGAACATGGCACTCAATGACATTCTGAGTGCCACCTTTTGGCGCAGCAACTCGGTGTTCGCTTCACACTACCTGCGGGATGTGAGACGACATACGAGAACTGCCATGCGCTTGGCACCATACGTCGCAGCAGACACTTTGTTGGGGGCTGGAAGTAGCACTCATCCTACCCTGTAGGGAAATGGGTAGGTGAGTTTTTTATGGATTGTTTTATGGTTGTAAGGTCGTCCGCCTGAGCCGGACTTCCTTTCCTTTAGCTAAGTGATGTGGGAATGAAAATTGTTAGGCTGGTCAGGTGGTGAATTTTTACTTTGTTGCCCTCATAGTATGGTCAAAATGGTCTAGTCACATTGTGGTCACGCTCCCGTTGACAGATCATCTAGAACTCACCAGCTATATAGGTCACTACCTTGCTGGAGACTCTAGTAAAGCAGTAGCAGACTTGGGTGACAGTAATCACGAAGTCAGCTATGCTAACAGGTAAGGAACCAAGATGTTATTCATCTGCATGTAATATGTTTCCAAAATCCTTTTCTGTCTCTCCCTACCTCCAAAGGTGGGATTCAGCTATATATATATCTGCTGGGTAAGTTTCATGAACAAAATGATATTGTTAAGATACAATAAAGTTTGTTCATACTTACCTGGCAGATATATATAATCAAAGTACCCACCCACCTCCCCTCAGGAGACAGTGGGAATAGAAAATCTGAATATAAAACATGGGAATGGTTCCATGACAACCCGCCTCCCAGCGGCCGGGAATGGGTACTAACCACCTTGGCCCGAAACCACTGCGTGTGCCGGGAGTTTTGAAATTCTGTCGGACTTCGGAGAAATACAGTATATATATATCTGCCAGGTAAGTATGAACAAACTTTATTGTATCTTAACAATATCATTGTTTGGAGGACTTGGAGATAACTCTGGAGCTAGTCAGATCTCTCGGATTGCTCGTGAACCTCGGGAAGTCTCAAAACGATCCCCAGCCAGAACATTTGTCTATCTGGGGATTCGGATGGATTCTCGGGGTTTTCGAGCATATCCATCCCAAGAAAGGATTACGAGAGGGTTGGAAAAGATCTCGGCCTTCCTAGAGAAAGAACAAAGTTCAGCGAGGGAATGGCTCAGTCTTCTGGGCACCCTTTCGTCGCTAGAACAGTTCGTTTCTCTGGGGAGGCTTCACATGAGACCCTTGCAGTTCCATCTAAGGAGAAGTTGGAACAGAAAGACAGGAGAGCTGACGGATACCTTTCCCATAGAGGAAAGCATCAAGAAACCACTTACGATTTTGGTTAGAAAACCCTCTAAGAAAGAATGAGGGAGTGTCCTTGTCTCTGCAGAACCCTCACCTAGTGTTGTTCTCCGACGCCTCGGAAACGGATGGGGAGCAAACACTAGGGACGAAGGAAGTGTCAGGCAGCTGGACGGAAGATCAGAAGACCTGGCATATAAATGCAAAAGAGCTCATAGCCATTCATTTGGCCCTGAGACATTTCGAGAACGAAGTCAGAGGCGTGGTGGTCCAGGTCAACTCGGACAACACCACGGCTCTGGCATATATAAGAAAACGGGGGGACACACTCTTTCTCTCTTTACGAGCTGGCAAGGGATCTATTGGTCTGGACGGAGGAACGAAAGATAGTGCTCCTGACGAGATTCGTTCAAGAGGGAAAAATATAAGGGCAGACAGGACTGAGCAGAAAGAACCAGGTCCTTCCAACAGAATGGACCCTTCATTCAGAAGTCTGCCAGCAACTATGGTCTCTTTGGGGGAAGCCTCAAGTAGACCTGTTTGCAACGTTCCTCTCCAGAAGGATGGAGAACTTCTGCTCGTTGGGGGAGGATCCCAGAGCCCTGTCAGTCGATGCCATGCTCATGAATTGGACGGGCATAGATGCATATGCTTTTCCCCCATTCAAGATACTGGGGGAGGTAATAAGGAAGTTCGTGTCCTCGGAAGGAATGAGGATGACGTTGATCACTCCCTATTGGCCTGCAAGAGAATGGTTCACAGAGGTACAGGAATGGACGGTGGACTTCCCCAGATCTCTTCCCGAAAGGACAGATCTGCTCAAACAACACTTCGAGCGGTACCACAAAAAACATTCCAACGCTCTCGCCCTGACTGCCTTTCGACTATTGAAAGACTGGTCAGAGCCAGAGGCTTTTCTTGCAAAGCTGCAAAAGCAATTGCGAGAGCAAGAAGGTCCTCGACCATGCGGATATACCAATCGAAGTGGGAAGTTTTCCGTAGATGGTGCAAGGCGAAGACGCTGTCCTCCGATACCACTGTGACCGAAATTGCTGATTTCCTTCTATATTTGCGGGAGGAATCTCAATTAGCAGTGTCAACTATTAAAGGTTATAAGAGCATGTTGTCTGCTGTGTTCAGGAACAGGGGCCTGAACATAGAGAATGACAAAGATCTTCATGATTTAATTCGATCATTTGAGACAACTAAATCAAGAACTTCACTCACCCCTAGTTGGAACCTAGATGTGGTTCTCAGATATCTCACATCAGAGAAATTCGAGCCTCCTGATAAAGCGTCTTTCAGAGACATCACAAGAAAATGCATTTTTCTGATAGCTCTCGCTACTGCAAAAAGAGTAAGTGAATTGCAAGCTCTAGACTCGAGAGTGGGCTTTAAGGGAGACTTGGCAGTATTATCTTTCAGACCTTTGTTTTTAGCGAAAAATTAAAATCCCTCAAGACCTTGGCCTAGAAGTTTTGAAGTAAAAGGGCTTTCTCAATGGTGGGAAATGAAATTGAAAGAGCATTATGCCCTGTTAGAGACATTGAAGTTTTACCTGCAAAAGAAGAAACATTTGCAAGGTTGCAATCAGAGCCTCTGGTGTGCGGTTAAGGACCCGAAAAGACCAATGTCTAAGAATGCATTAGCCTTTTTTGTCAGGAATGTAATAACTAAAGCTCACATGAGGTGTAACAGTGATTCATTTACGACATTAAGGGTTAAAGCGCACGAGGTACTTGCAGTTGCTACATCGTTATCGTTCAATAAGAACATATCGATGAAAAAACATCTTAGCAGCCACGTATTGGAGGTGCAACTCTGTGTTTGCCTCACATTATTTAAAAGATGTAGGTATAACATACGAGAAATGCTTCTCTCTGGGTCCGTATGTATCAGCGGATACAGTGCTGGGTAATGGAGATAAGACTGATCCTTAAATTTTTTTTTATCCTTATATTTTGTATAGTTTTGATTTCAAAATAGTTTGGTATTGAATTTTTAAGGTTGTTTGAAAGATGTTTGGGGATAACTCCTTTCAATCGTAAATACTAATCCACGGTTATGATCGGGTGATTGGGATCAGTGTTGTTACTCCTTTTTGTATGCCATTAGGCATAGGTATATTGTCATGTAAGTGGATAGGACCCCAGTGACAATTGCCATCAGGTTCTGTCGAGTAAGCGGATAAGACCCCATTGACAGTCCTCTCAAGAGTTCTCAGCCATAGGTCACACCCTCGCTGAAGCTTTGAGGCGAAGCAGACTTCTAAGCAGTAGCTATGAATCTTCCCCCAAAACAGGTAGGAACCAGGGTATTGTTAATTAACTTTTATTACCTACAACGTATGTTGTTTACCTGTCTAATCAGTAATTAGCTGTCTCTTACCCTCCGCCATAGGTGCCAATCAGCTAAGTATATACTGACAGGGAAGTTGAATGTATGAAAATGATATTGTTATTGTACAATAAAGTTTCATACATACTTACCTGGCAGATATATACGATTAAATGGCCCACCTAGCCTCCCCTCAGGAGACAGGTGGAAGAGAAAATCTGGTTCAAGAATGGTAATGGTTTCCTATTCCTGCCACCCAGCGGCAGGCCGTAGATCACCTGACCTACCTGTAGTGTGTGCCGTGAAATTTGAAATTTCTGTCGGGGACGACGGAGTCTATAGCTAAGTATATATCTGCCAGGTAAGTATGTATGAAACTTTATTGTACAATAACAATATCATAATTTTTTTTTGCTTTTTTGTTTTTGCTAGCACTTTCATGATTTAAGTCTATAATAGTATTTTTGAATTTCTTTAATAACCGTATGCCAGAAATAAATGTAACCTTTAATGTTTGCATGCTAAGAATGGCAAAATCATCGTTGCCCACATTAGTGGAGGCCTTCACACATACGCCGATTCATTATTTATAAACTGTTTCCATGATTTAGTTGTCATAGTAATGCAATAATGATAAAATTGCTTTAATATTTATGTATATATACTTCCAATACATAGCCTAATTTCACCAATTTCAACGTTTTGTGTGTAGTCTTATACCCAGTTTGGAGGGTGAACACATACCGAATGGCAACAGAGAGAGAGAGAGAGAGAGAGAGAGAGAAAGGAAGACGAAGGAAGAAGAACAGGGGTGGCGGTTGAGGGGGGAGGGGGGAGGGGAGAGGTAGGTGGAGCTTTTTACGCGTGTTCGTATCCATTTCTGCATAATGGAGTTTTTGTCTCTTGGTACAAGGACAAGTGTCGTTATTCTTTACGATTAGTGATTCACGATACCCTTATAAATTACGGCACTGGGTGTAATGCACTAGCAAAATCTCGTTCTGATACGAGTGTTCGTTACAGAAATAGGTATTGCCCAAAAACGTGCTTGCACTGTCGCTGAAACCCATAGTAGGTATGCTGCTTAGTTGTCAATCAAGTTTTTTGTAATTAAGTATTTTTTACAAGCTAGCTATTGAATAAATTTGTATTTTTCTCAATCAAAAACATGCCCCTCAATGCTAACTTTTCTCTTTTAACGACTTTCTGGTCATTGCAAATTCGGCCCCATAATTCCTTATGGTGCGAAAACAGAGGCCCAGGGACCGAAAACGATTGCGTCACACTACGGCGATAATCTGGCAGTAAAACATCTTCATATATCCAAAAAGTAAATAATAAAGATATATATGCGCATTACGATTATAACAATTACATGAAAAGCTGATAATCTGCATGAATAACTGGTAAACTGTTCTGCAAGAAAGTTGAGTAAAGCAATTATTTACAATAGGTACGAAAGCCAAGATGTCGTGACGTCATAATACAGTGGACCCCCCGTATTCGCGTTCTCCGGATTCGCGGACTCACACATTCGCGGATTTCTCTCGGGAACGTTTCCCTGTATTATTCGCGGAAAATTCGCGCATTCGTGGTATTTTTCTATGAGAAATATCCACAAATTCCTGGTTTTCGTTATCAATTTCATCATAAAATGCACTTTTTGTGATAAAACTATTTAAAAAAACCAAGTATGAAAATTTTTTAGTGGTTTTTCTTAAGTTCTAACTAACAAAATAGGCTGTTTTTTTAGCTTTTTTATAGGGGTTCCAAACATTCGCGGATTCTAACTATTCGCTGGGGGGTGGGGTGGTTACGCATCCCCCGCGAATACAGGGGGACCACTGTACAGGACTTAAACGAACGTTTGTTCATGAAAAACTTACCTGTCAGATATATACATAGCTGTATTCTCCGAAGTCCGACAGAATTTCAAAACTCCTGGCACACGCAGTGTCGGGCCAGGTGGTTAGTACCCATTCCCGCCGCTGGGAGGCAGGGTATGAGGAACCATTCCCATTTTCTATTCAGATTTCTCTGTCGGCGGTACTGTAAACACCTGTTTCCAGTACCTCCGTCTTTGGATTTTGAAAACTTCACATCTCATCCCGCAGTTCATGGTGAAGGATCTGTCCGTTAACCTTCAGGAAAAGGCGACGCAGGACCTCTTGACCCAGTCTCCTAGACGTCCTGCGGCCCAGTCTTCTACCCTAGTTGCACAAGCCCCCAAGAAGAAGTTTAAGCCCTTTCGTGGTGGAGCTTCCTCGAGAGCTTTCTCCTCGAGGAAGGGGCTTCTCTAGAGGCAGGACCTCCTCAAAACCCAAAGGGAAGAAGTGACGTCTCTGCCCTTCAGACACCGGTCGGAGTGAGACTCTCATTCTTTGCAGAGGCATGGAGAGTAAGAGGGACGGACGCCTGGTCCCTCGAGATAATCAAGAGAGGTTACAAGATACCTTTCCTCTCAACACCTAAGACAATACACAGCTTCTCATCCCGTAATTGAAGAAACAAGGGAGTGGATAGATATAATAGTAAAACGGAAATCTATAAATATAAAACTATGTTGGGTCCCTTCCCATGTGGGCATAAAGGGTAATGAAGAGGTGGATAAAGAAGCCAAAAAGGCAGTAAAAAAGGAGTCTATCAAAAAAATACAAATACCTTACAATGACATTACAATAAATGAATACTGTCAATCAAAATGGGAAAAAGAATGGCTAGAATTGAATCATAAATTAAAGCATATTAAATCATCTGTAAAACCTTGGAATAGACAACAATGTCAAAGAAGGGATGATATCATATTAACAAGATTAAGAATAGGACATACATACTTAACACACAAATACTTGATGAAGCAAGGCGAGGAAAGACAGGCCCCTTACTGTGACCATTGCCGTACTGTGGTCACAGTCCGTCATCTACTAACTGAATGCAATAAATTTGAAAGAAAACGAAGATCCAACAACATATATAATATACCACTTGAAGAACTATTGGGAGAAAATGCCCCACTTCAAAATATAGTAAATTATCTCAAAGAAATAAACCTGCTTTATGTGATATAACACGTCTTATAATTTCATAGTTATACAGTAAGCGCTGAATGGCCTTTGGTGCCCCAGTGCTTGGTGTTACACCTTAACTTTATAAAACCAACCAACTAAAACCATCTCAACACCTCCATGAGCATGAAGCCCATAGACCTGTCGCCCTCATACCAGCCGATGAAGCAACAGATACTGCTCGATCTTCTCGAGCAAATGATAGAGAAGAGAGCCGTAGAACAGGTTCTAACGTGAGATTCCCCAGGCTTCTACAACAGGTTGTTCCTGGTTCCGAAGCAGTCTGGGGGATGGAGACCTGTCCTGGACGTCAGCATGGCTGAACCTTTTTATAAGAAAAGAAAAGTTCAAAGATGGAAACGTCTCAGTCTGTTCGGGGAGCTTTAAGACCAGGGGACTGGATGGTGTCCTTGGACCTCCAAGACGCCTACTTCCACGTCCCGATCCATCCTCAATCAAGGAAGTTCCTGAGGTTCGTCTTGAAGGGACAGGTTTTCCAGTTCAGAGCTCTCTGCTTCGGGCTAAGTACAGCACCTATGGTCTTCACATTTCTCATGTGAAATGTTGCGAAATGGCTTCACCTCTCAAAGATAAGGGTCTGACTTTACCTAGACGACTGGCTCATCCGATCGTCATCGGAGTCGAGGTGTCTGGAGGACCTTCATACGACGTTGCAGCTGACGAAGGCCCTAGGCCTACTAGTCAACTTCAAAAAGTCCCATCTGATCCCTACGCAGTCCATCGTATATCTGGGGATTCAGATGGATCAGCGGCTTTTCGAGCTTTTCCATCCCTGGAACGTCAGCAGAAATGCTTAGAAAAGTGTCAGTCTTCTTAGGGAAGGAGACATGCTCGGCGAAGGAATGGATGAGTCTGGTGGGGACCATTTCCTCGCTGGAGAAGTTTGTTTCCCTAGGCAGGCTGCACCTCAGGCTGCTCCAGTTTTTCCTAGCGGAGAACTGGAAAGACAAGGAAGACCTAGATGCGACTTTGAGAATTTCTCAGTCGGTCAAGGATCACCTGAAGTGGCGGCACGATCCCGTCAAGCTTTCAGAAGGATTGTCCCTCACCCTTCTGAGCCCCGACCATAGTGTTGTTCTCAGACCACGTCCATGGCTCTGGGAAACAACACTGGTGGAAGTAGGAAAAGTGTCAGGCCTCTGGAGAGGGGAACAGAGGTCCTGGCACATAAACCTCAAAGAGTTGGAAGCAATTCGATTGGCTCTCCAGTTCTTCGAGGGACGAGTTATTGGCCGAGTTGTCCAGATCAACTCGGACAATACCACGGCTCTTGCATATATCAAGAAACGGGGGGGACACACTCTTGGTCCCTGTTCGAGATAGCGAGAGACATCCTTCTTTGGTCAAAAGCATGGAACATAATAATCCTGACGAGGTTCGTTTCAGGAGTTCAAAATGTCCGGGCGGATCTTCTCAGCCGTCGACATCAACTGCTTGCGACTGAATGGACTCTTCATCTGGAGGTCTGCCAAGAGTTGTGGAGACTATGGGGACGTCCATTAGTAGATCTCTTCGCAACATCGAAGACGAAGCGACTTCCTGTTTACTGCTCCCCTGTTCTCGACCTGGGAGCTGTAGCAATAGACGCCATCCTATTGGACGGGGATGGACGTCTACACCTACTCCTGGGAGAAGTAATCAGGAAGTTTGCGGCGTCACAGGGAGTGAGAATGATGCTAATCGCTCCGTTTTAGCCTTCAAGCGACTGGTTCACAGAGGTCATGTCCTTCCTATGGACTTCACAAGGACCCTGCAGAGCGAGTCGATCTACTCAGACAGCCCCACTTCGAGAGGTACCACGGAAACCTCTCGCTCTGAGTCTGACTGCGTTCAGACTATCGAGAAGTTGGTCAGAGTGGGAGGTTTTTCAAGACCGGTGGCAAGAGCTATTGCCAATGCAAAAAGAGCTTCCTCTCGAGCAGTCTACCAATCTAAGTGGGCTGTCTTCAGGAAATGGTGTAGGAAGAAAGGTATTTCTTCCTCCACGACCCTCTGTCGAATCAGATTGCTGATTTCCTCCTCCATCTGAGGAATGTTGACTGGCTCACGGTTCCCACGATTAGGGGTTACAAGAGTATGTTGTCGGCTGTCTTCCGACACGGAGGCTTAGACCTGGACCAACAATAAAGACCTTCACGATCTTTTGAGGTCTTTTGAAACCTTGAAAGTACCGCAACTTAAAATTCCGTCATGGAACTTAGATATAGTTCTAAAGTTTCTAATGTTGAGTCCTTTCGAACCTTTGCATGCTGCCTCTGTAAAGGACGTCACAAGAAAGGCTATTTTCCTAACCGCTCTGGCTACAGCAAAGAGGGTTAGTGAGATTCAAGCCATCAGTAAGCATGTGGGCTTTAGAGGACACAATGCAGTGTGTTCCCTGAGCCCTTCCTTCTTAGCGAAGAACAAAAATCCGTCCAAGCCCTGGCCCAAGAGCTTTGACATCTAGGGGTTAGCAGAGATCATTGGACAAGAACCAGAGAGAGTCCTGTGCCCTGTCAGGGCTCTCAAGTTTTATTGTAGTGTCTTACCGAAGAATTATACAGCAGTGATTTCCACGAGCGGCAGGAGACTAAATTCAAATTTAGCGCGTAGGCGTTGCCAACACTGGTGGTGATGACGTCATCTCCCTCCACTCGCGGGAGAACCAGGTACAACTGCCCAGGTGAATCCAATTCTTTTCCTGCCGGCGTCCGGTGAACATCGGTGGTCGGTGCGGTTGGATGACTTTGCTTCGCTTTTTTCTTGTGGATTTGATCTTCGGAATTGGTGAAGTACTCTTTTTTGGCGTTCTTGTTATTTTGCTTATTATTTAGGCGTTTCCATGTCGGATTCTAGTCTGTCGGGAGTTAGGTTTTGCATCTCAGGATGTAAAACTAGATTATCCAAGTTAGGGTATGATTCTCACACTAAATGTGTTAAGTGTAGGGGACAGGTTTGTTCAGCAGATCGAACATGTAACGAGTGTAGTGATTGGACTGATTCTCAATGGAAGTTTTTTAGTTCATACTCGGAGAAATTAGCTAAAGACAGAATTAGAAAAGCAGCGCTTAGGGAAAGTAGGCTTAGCTCTGCTTCGTCTTGCGATGCATCTGTTCCTTCTGTTTCTCCTCAAATTGTTATGTCTCCTTTAACTACACTTCCTGTTCCTACCTACTAATCCCACTTCTCCGGCTTCCCGTGTAGTTTCTTCTGACACCATTGCCAGTCTGGAATCGAGGTTAGATCAGAAATTTTCGGTACTAGCGAATACGGTTTTGCAACTTGGTAATTCGGTTAAGACGTTTTTGGAGAAAGCGGCTTCAGGTAAGAGTGTAGTTGAGGGTGCGTCTGTCTGTCCTGACACGTCTCCTAGACAAAGGTCACTGTCCAGCTCCCCCGCACCGGGGAGAAGACATACTGGAAGTCCAAGGGAGTCGATCGGGATTTGCCCACAGACAGGCGCCTCTCTTGTTGAGCCTGTTGCGCCTCAACAGGGCTCGGTTAAGCGTTGGAAAGGTGTTGCGGTTAGACGCCTTTCGAATGATTCAAGCGATTCGTCTCCGGTCGCGCGGTGCTCTTGGCGAGATTCGCCCGTTTCGCGTCCCTTAAAGAGGCGTTCAGGCGCTGATTCTTCGCCTCCTCCAGTCAAGCGGTATAAGGAGCCTGAGAGTAGGGTTGCGCCTCGGCCGTTAGCGGCTTTTTCGTCGCCTCATTCTGTGCCTTTTTCGGCTCCATCTACTAGTAGAGATTGTGGTTTTAGCGCTGTAGCTAGCAGTTCTAAGGGTGTTTCTTTAGGCGCTTTCTCGTCTGTTACGCCTGATGCGCCTGTTTCGCCTCGAATTTCGGCGGCTCCGAGCGAGGCGCAAGTAGTTTTTCCGCCTCCTGCTGAACATTTAGGCTCTTCCAAGCCTACGTTAACTGTTTTTGATTCGTCTCTGGCGCCTTTGCGCAAGCAGTTAGAGATGTTAACCAACTGGATGAATGAGTCCAAGGGTGGTTTGAAACCTTCAGATCAGGTTGTAGTCCCGTCTACTTCTTTGGCGGTATCGGAGAATGAGGAAGAAGTAGAGGAGGAGGATTTACATCACTCTCGTGTTATTCACGTCTCCTTAGATTTCTTCTGTATCTTATCCTGATTATTTTGAGAAAGCGGCTCCGCGCTCCCCAACTTCGACTTTTTTGATGAGGAGGAAAACTTCAGACCCTCTCCTCCCAAAACTTGTTCTATCTAAAGCGGTTAGACATTCGTTGAAAGAGACGGAGAAATGGATGTCTATGAAAAGAGACTTAGGGAAGGCTCTTTTTGCTTACCCTCCCTCTAAGTTGCTTCGTAAGAGGTATAGGTTTTATGTAACTGGGGAAGCTCCTTCTCTGGGAGTTTCTGCCTCCTCCAGGGAACTTCTCCAGTTTAATCGACTCCTCTAGAAGATCTGCTTTCGCCGCAGCGGAAAGTTGTTTCTTTACAGCGCCTGAGTTGGACCACGTTGTAAAGAACCAATTTAAACTTTTGGAAGTCTTTAGCTTCCTTGATTGGACTATTGGCGCTTTAGCGGCCAAGATCGAATGTCCTTCTCTTTCTCAGGAGTTAGCGGAGGATTGGATTGGTGTTCTGTCCTGTGCGGACAAATCCATTAGGGATGGATGTGACGAGTTAGCTTCGCTCATCGCCTTTGGTACCCTTAAGAAAAGGCAACTTTGGTGCTCCTTTGCTTCTAAAAGGGTTACTTCCCAACAGAAGTCTGCTCTCTTGTTTGCTCCTTTTGTGAAAGATAACCTCTTTCCAGACGATGTAGTGTTGTCAATTTCGTCTGCGCTAGATAAGAAATCTATTTCGGATTTACTGGCACAGTTCTACTAAGAGGCCTAAAGCTCCTTTGGAGACTGTTCCTTCGGTTTCTCCTCTGGCCCAAGCGCCTTTTCGAGGGAGAAAACCCAAGCGCTTCTTTCGGCCGAAGTCGAATTTGCGACCTCAGTCTAAGGCCTCGGCCAAGGTTAACAAACCTTCCAAATGAAAGCTCGGTTCTTCATGCACCAGTGGGAGCCAGGCTGGCTCTGTTTTGGGAGGAATGGGAAAACAGAGGAGCAGAAGCCTGGGTAGTGCAAGTACTCAAGTTCGGCTATCGTATTCCTCTCGTTTCACCTCCCTCGCTCTCACCTGTGCCAATTCCATTCCAGGCATACTCTCAGGGCTCAGACAAATTTCTGGCGCTAGCCGCAGAAGTGGAAGCGCTTGTTCTCAAAGAAGCGATAGAACAGATAGAAGGGGATTTTCCTCCAGGCTTTTACAATCGCCTTTTTGTAGTTCCCAAGTCATCAGGGGGCTGGAGGCCGGTTTGGATGTGAGCGCCCTGAACTTGCATGTCCAGAAAACAAAATTTCATATGGAGACCACTCTGGTCGGTTCTGGAGTCCATCAGACAGGGGGATTGGATGGTTTCTCTGGACATGCAAGACGCTTATTTTCACATTCCGATACATCGCGAATCTCGGAAGTACCTGAGGTTCATGTTCGAAGGCAAGGTGTTTCAGTTTCGGGCGCTACCAGGGTTCTATCCCCGATAGGAAGCTGGCTGCACATATTAGGAGTAAGAATCTCCCTCTATCTGGACGATTGGCTTCTCCGGTCAGAATCAGAGAGTCGGTGCATGAAGGACCTTGGAACAACTCTGGATCTTGCCAGAAAGTTAGGAATTCTGGTCAACAAACAGAAGTCCCAGTTGGTTCCATCTCAGAGCATCCTTTATTTGGGGATGACTCTGAATGCTCAAGTTTTTCAGGCTTTTCTGTCCCCGAAGAGGGTTCAAGGCTGTCTGGAGACAGTTCAGGAGTCTTGGACAAAAAGGTAAGTTCTGCCAATCAGTGGATGAGGCTCCTGGGCAAATTGACGTCAGTGGAGAAATTTGTGACGTTGGGAAGACTGCACATGAGACCTCTGCAGTTTTTCCTGAGAGCCTCTTGGTGCAGGAAGACACAACCAGACTCGATTACCTTTCCTGTCACAGATCAAATAAAAGAGGACCTAAGGTGGTGGCTCTCTCGAGCAAGGTTGGAAGAAGGGTTAGATTTACGACCCATCCTCCCGAACCTACAGTTCTTTTCCGACGCATCGGACACAGGTTGGGGAGCCCTGCTGGGAAATCAACGGACTTCAGGAGCTTGGTCGGAGAAGGAGAAGAAGTTCCACATAAATGTAAAGGAACTTTTAGCAATTTTCCTGGGGCTCAGACAGTTTCGGAGCTTAGTAGAAGGTCGGGTAGTGGCAGTGCATTCCGACAACTCCACGGCTCTCTCGTACGTGCGGAAACAGGGGGGGACTCAGTCTTTCTCTCTATACGAAGTAGCCAAGGATCTCCTCCTGTGGTCAACGAAGCGAAGGTTCAGCTAGTCCCGAGATTTGTTCCGGGAAAGATGAACGTCCTGGCGGACGAGTTAAGTTGTCAACAGCAAGTGTTACCTCTGGAGTGGACTTCTGACAACAAGATTTGTCAGAAACTTTGGCGCCTTTGGGGATGACCGTCCATAGACCTGTTCGCGACATCAAGGAACAACCGTCTTCCTCTCTTTTGTTCTCCAGTTCCAGATCCTCTAGCTTGGTCGGTGGACGCAATGCTGTTGGATTGGTCGGGTCTGGAAGCTTATGCATTCCCTCCGTTCGGTCTAAATAAGAGAGGTGCTGAACAAGTTCATGTCGCACAGCAATGTAACACTAACGTTAATTGCTCCCTTTTGGCCCAGGAAAGAGTGGTTCCCGGACCTTCTCCAGTTGTTAGTAGACTTCCCCAGACTTCTTCCTCCAGAGAAGTGGCTTCTCAAACAACCTCACTTCAAGAGGTTCCACCAAAACTTGTCCGCTCTAGCTCTGACAGGGGTTCAGACTGTCCGGAATCTTGTCAGAGCGAAAGGGTTTTCAAGAAGAGCTGCAGAAGCTATCGCTCGTTGTAGGAGAGAGTCTTCTAACAAACTCTATCAAGGGAAGTGGAGAATCTTCAGAGAGTGGTGTAGAAGTGGTAAAGTCTCTACTTCTGCGACCCCTTTAACAGAAATAACAGATTTTCTTCTATTTCTTAGGAACTCTAAGAAACTGGCTCCTTCGACGATCAGAGGATATAGAGCCATGCTTTCTTCTGTTTTTCGACATCGAGGTTTGGATATTTTCTCCAATTCAGATCTGTCGGACCTCATTAGGTCTTTCGAAACCACTAAGTTCCCGCAGGATACAGTGGCTTGGAACTTAGATGTGGTGCTTAAGTTCCTATGGGGCCACCGTTTGAGCCTTTGAAGTCGGCTTCACTCAGGAACTTGACTAAGAAGGCACTTTTTCTTATTGCACTAGCTTCTGCTAAGCGTGTCAGCGAATTGCACGCTATAGACAAAAGAGTCGGTTTCTCTCAAGGCAATGCTGTATTTTCGGTATCTTTGACCTTTCTAGCCAAAAACGAGAATCCTTCTAATCCTTGGCCGAGGAGTTTTGTGGTAAGGAACTTATCTGATTTGGTTGGACATGAGGAGGAAGAAAGGCTCTTATGTCCAGTCAGGGGTATTAACCCTCTTACGCCGATTGGACGTATTAAACGTCGAGTCAAAATGTCTCCCGTATGCCGATTGGACGTATCATACGTCGGCTCAAAAAGTTTTTTTTAAAAATTCGCGGAAAAAATAAAACTTATAGGCCTACCAGCCAAAAACTTTGTATCACGCGCCTTGGGGGATGCTGGGAGTTCACGGATCAAGGCGTTGTTTTGTTTACAATTGCTACGCAGGTGCGCAAGCGCGAATTTCTTTCTTATCGCACTAAAAAGTATCAGTGACACATCTCGGAAATTATTTCGTCACATTGACATAATTTTTGCACCATTTTAAATTATCCTTTACATGAAGTATTATATATGAAAATGTGCGCAATTTCATGTAAAATACAACAAAAAAATACTCATGATTGTAGCTTTTATCAGTTTTGAAATATTTTCATATAAATAACGATAAGTGCAAAAATTTCAACCTCTCGGTCAACTTTGACTCTACAGAAATGGTCGAGAAACGCAATGTAAGCTAAAATTCTTATATTATAGTAATATTCAATCATTTGCCTTAATTTTGCAAGAAATTGGACGTCTCTAGCACAATATTTCGATTTATGGTGAATTTATGAAAAAACGTTTTCCTTACGTTCGTGCGATAACTCTTCCGATAAATTTTTTCGTGCGATTGTCCTAATGTTTGCACCCTTTTAAATTTGCCGTTACATAAAGTTTTATATATGGAAATGTGTGCAATTTCATGCACAATACAACAAAAAATAACCCATGGTTGTAGCTTTTATCAGTTTCGAAATATTTTCATATAAATAACGTTAAGTGCAAAAATTTCAACTTTCGGTCAACTTTGACTCTACGAAATGGTCGAAAAACGCAATTGTAAGCTAAAACTCTTATATTCTAGTAATATTCAATCATTTACCTTCATTTTGCAACGACTTGGAAGTCTCTAGCACAATATTTCGATTTATGGTGAATTTATGAAAAAAAAAAAAACATTTTCCTTACGTTCGCGCGGTAACTCTTCCGAAAAAATCAGAATTTTTTTGTGCGATTGTCGAAATGTTTGCACCATTTAAAATTAGCTGTTACATAAAGTTTTATATATGAAAATGTGCACAATTTCATGTAGAATACAACTAAAAATGATTGAAGGTTGTAGCTTTTCTCTTTTATCGAAATATTTGCATATAAATCACGATAAATAGAAAAAAACCACGTTCGGTCAAATTTGACTCTACCGAAATAGTTGAAAACGCAATTGTAAGCTAAAACTCTTACGGCTAGTAATAAATTCCGTCATTTTTCTTCATTTTGAAACAAATTTGAAGTCTCTAAAAACAATATTGTGATTTATGGTGAATTTTGAAAAATATATTTACCTTCACTCCGCGCGCCGATTCGCTGCCGCAAGTCTCCGAAATACGTACATCGCATTATCCTAATATTTGCTCCTTTTCATATTAGCCTTTTTTATAGAGTTTCATATATCAAAATGTGCGCAAATTCATGAAGAATACAATAAAAAATAATTGAAGGTTTTAGCTTTTCCCATCTCCGAAATATGTGCATATAAAAAAATCTATATATAAAAATTTTGACATTCGGTCAAATTTAACTCGTCCGAATGGTCGAAATCTGCAATTCTAATCTAAAACTCTTACAGTATCGTAATATTCAATCATTTGTCTTAATTTGAACAAATTGGAAGTCTCTAGAACAATATTTAGAATTACGGTGAATTTTTTAATATAACATTTTTTTACGTCCGCGCGTTACGAATTCGGACATCATTTTGTGATAATATTTTTCCGTCCGGTGTTACTTTGATTGTTTTACTATGTATTATATCAAAAGGATTGCAATTTAGTGTACAATACAAAAAAAAGTAACTCGTTAGCTTTGACCGTTTTTTGCACAGCGTGATTTGAATACAATTATCTATGATTTTTTTTTTCGCTACCATATATTGCATTATTTACGTATGATAATGATATTATTTTTTCATTTCTGATGATTGCATACTAAACTTCAGGCAATGAAAAAAAATGAGCCAAAAATGAACTCTTAATCTTCAAAACTAAGCGCGCTGTGATTTTTTGAAAAAATCATTTTTTCCGCTTCTGCGCTTACTCCAAACCGGCGCCGACATACAGGAGAGGTTTTGATTTTTAGGGCTTCGGCGTAAGAGGGTTAAGCAGTATCTGTTTGCCACTAAGGGTATTAGAGGACAATCTTCTAAGCTCTGGACCTTGGTTCAAAATCCCTCTCGTCCTCTTTCTAAGAATGCTATATCGTTCTTTATTAGAGAGCTTATCAGGGAAGCTCACTCGCAGTCCGAGAACGACAATCTTTCCGTTCTGAGAGTTAAAGCTCACGAGGTTAGAGCAGTGGCAACTTCTTTAGCCTTTAGAAAGAATTTATCTTTAGCTTCGATTCTTCAGAGCACGTTCTGGAGATCGAATTCGGTTTTTGCGAGTCATTATCTCAAAGAGATAGAAACGGTTTTCGAGAATTGTAAAACGTTAGGTCCGGTGGCGGTTTCTGGCATGGTGTTGGGAGAAACGGCACAGGGGTCGTCACCTCTATGCTAACTTTTCACCTTGAATAGGTTGTCGAGTTCAAGGGAAGCTGGGGGTACTGAGTACCTGGGATACTCACCAGTCTGTTAGGTCAGATTTTATAATGGTTGGGTATATATGTTTTTAAATCTGGTGTTGGTGACAATGTTTTGTATGATTGAATTTCTGGTCTTAGCCCAGGGCAAGGGCAATCTTTGTTGTTACTATCACCTCCGTCAGTCAGCCTTGACTCGCTTGAACTAGGGAAGGATTCCACTCCTGTAGAGGCTAACTTTGGTCAAATTCCAATTCCTCTACAATAGTAAGAAGAGCACCGACCAGAGGCAGTAACAGTCTGCTGTAGCTCTCTTACAAGGTAAGGTACAACAGACACCTTGAGTGTTTACTGTATTGTAATAAATGTAACCATTTAGAAATACTAGTGGTCCACTGAATCCCACCTTCCCATAAATGTGTAATCAGCTGTATAATTGTTCGGTAAGACACTACAATAAAAATGAAATTTTCATTATTAAAAATGAAGTTTTATTGGTATACTTACCGAACAATTATGATTATACCCACCCTCCTCCCCTTAGGTGGACGGACGGGCAGAAAGAATTGGATTCACCTGGGCAGTTGTACCTGGTTCTCCCGCGAGTGGAGGGAGATGACGTCATCACCACCAGTGTTGGCGACGCCTACGTGCTAAATTTGAATTTAGTCTCCTGCCGCTCGTGGAAATCACGGCTGTATAATTGTTCGGTAAGTATACAATAAAACTTCATTTTGAATAATGAAAATTTCATTTTTATTTGGAAAGAACTAAACAATGTCGAGGTCCTTCGGACAATCTGTGGTGTTCCGTCAAGAGACCAGACTTACCAATGTCAAAGAACGCACTGGCGTTCTTTTTGAGAAGCACCATCAAGGAGGCCCATTCGTCCTGTCCAGATGGTGATCTTAAACTTTTGAAAGTTAATGCTCATGAGGTAAGAGCTGTCGCGACCTCGGTGGCATTTCATAAGAATATGGCACTCAGTGATATCCTGAGTGCCACATTTTGGCAAAGCAACTCTGTGTTTGCTTCACACTACCTGCGGGATGTGAAGACGGCATATGAGAACTGCTACTCGCTAGGGCCATACATTTCCACAGACACAATCTTGGGGGCAGGAAGCAGCACGAATCCTATCCTATAGAAAATGGTTAGGTGTGCTTTTAATTTTGTGTTGATTTACGGTTGTGGGGTCGGCCGCCTGAGGCGGACTTCCCTTTCTTTAGCCTAAAAGTTATGTGGGGTTATCTTTTGATAGGCTAGGTCAGGTGGTGGTTTTTTGCTTTGTTGCCCTCAGAGTATGGTAAATATGGTCTAGTCGCTTTGTGGTCACGCCCCGTTGACAGATCATCTAGAACTCACCAGCTATACAGGTCACCTTGCTGGAGACTCTAGTAAAGCAAAAGCAGACTTGGGTGACAGTAATCACGAAGTCAGCAATGCTAACAGGTAAGGAACCAAGATGTCAATCATTTGCATGCAATTTGTTTCCTAAATAATTCTATTCTGTCCCTTCCCACCTCCAATGGTGGGATTCAGCTATATATATATCTGACAGGTAAGTTTCATGAACAAAATGATATTGTTATGATACAATAAAGTTTGTTCATACTTACCTGGCAGATATATATAATCAAGTACCCACCCACCTCCCCTCAGGGACAGTGGCACTAGAAAATCTGAATAGAAAATGGAATTGGTTCCTGATACCCGCCTCCCAGTGGCGGGAATGGGTACTAACCACCTGACCGACCACTGCGTGTGCCGGGAGTTTTGAAATTCTGTCGGACTTTGGAGAATACAGCTATATATATATCTGCCAGGTAAGTATGAACAAACTTTATTGTATCATAACAATATCATTTCTAATTCCAAAAAATAATTACTTAAATTTGAGTCAGAATCGAGTTACTTTTTCAATAACGAATATTTTCAAATTAATCATCATAAAGTCCGACAGAATTTCAAAACTTACGACACACTCAGTGGTCGGTCAGGTGGTTAGTACCCATTCCCGCCGCTGGGAGGCGGACATCAGGAACCATTCCCATTTTCTATTCAGATTTTCTCTGTCGCCGGTACTGTCAACACCTGTTTTCAGTACCTCCGTCATAGGATTTTGAAACTTCATTGCTGCTTGAGTATCCTGATTGACTTTTGGTTTATTGATTTGGATTTGTGGCTAGGCATACGCTATCGTGGTTTGAATTGATCTTGGCTTTGATTGTTCTTTGGATTAAGATGTCTGGATCTAGTTCTCCTAGTTTCAGGGTGTGTCGTGTGCAAGAGTGTAAGGTGAGGCTACCGAAAGCTTCGGTAGACCCTCACTCAGTATGCATGAGGTGTAGGGGGCATGTTTGTTTGTTGGACGATAGATGTAAGGAGAGTGAGAATTTGACTGATCTTGAATGGAAGACGTATGATTCTTATATTTGCAAATTAGAGCGTGATAGAATCAGGAGGTCTTCCTCTAGGAGTGCTTCAATTAACAGAAGTCAGGGTAGTATTTTGTTTCCTGCTAACCCTCCTGTAGACTTTGATGTACCTTACCCTGTGGTGTTGCCTTCGGGCACTGAGGTCGTGTCTGCAGAAGGGAATGCCCTTTCAACTATTATGGAGTCTATCCGTGCCCTGGAGTCGAAAGTGCTCGCGCTCCAATCCAGTGTTGTGAAGTGTGGTTATGGTGTTAGTGCCCCTAGTGTTGTGGAGGGGGCGTCAGATCGGCCCTATAACGCCTCTAGGTCTAGACCTCTGTGGACTCCCAGGACTCAGGGAGGGGCCAGTCGAAAGCCGAAGGAGGGTTACTGGGACTCCCCACCGATCTGGCATCCCTTCGGCAGAACCTGTTGACACTTCCTAGGCTGCCAGGGATTGTGCATGGGCACGAATCCTTAAGGATTGTTTCTCGTCCTCCGAGGCGTCCTCCCTGCGCCGGGGTTGGAGTTCTTGGAAGGCCTCTCGCCCTCTCAAGAGAGGTTTTAGAGAAGAGGATGCTTCACGTCCTCCTTCTCGACCTGCGTTCCAGTCGTCTCCTGAATGCTTCGAGGACGTTCCCCCGCCGCAGAAGAGGACCAGGACGTCATCGGAAGAGGACGCTCTTGAGCGCCTCAGTCGCTCTAAGATGGTTCCTGTGAGAAGGAAGAAGGCGTCCCTCGCCCCTCGTCTTCTCACAGGATCAGCCCTTCTCTGAACGTGATTCTTCTCCATCTAAGGAGATTCTTCTAGCCATGCAGCAACAGTTGGCCTTGTTTTTTGCCAAAGAGAGAGGCAGAATCCCGTCACCGCAGGAAAGATTCGAGGCTGCCTGTCAAGAGAACCAGGCAGTCTCCTTTTCCTTCTCCTCGTTCGTCTCCCTCCTACAAAGATGCAAGATGTCGCACAGGCGGCCGTTGTCTTTGGCAGGAGGCAAAGGACGATTGCGAGAAGGTCCGTAAGGCTCGTCTTGACGACGATCGCCGTACGTCTTCTTATGATGCTCGCACGATTCATGAGCGGCGCGGCTCGCCAGGATGCTTCTCAGGTTGCTCAGGTTGACGCTTCTGTGTCTTCCGCGTCATGTCAGGAAGCTCGCCAGGACGTTTTTCCTGACGCTCGTCGCTCTGCTCTTCAGGACGCTTTTCAGGACGCTCGACGCTCTACGCATCAAGACGCTCATCAGGACGCTCGCAAGGACGCACCTTTACCGGAGCTTCATAAAGCTTCAGAGCCTGCTGTTAAGCTTACTCTTTTACGAACGGAACCTCAGGGTTTGATTACTTCGCGGTCTGTTAAGGACCCTTCTGCTGCTCCGTGGATGAGGGAGAGTCTTCGGGTGATCGCAGACTGCGGATGAAGAAGAGCCTGTTTCGTCGTCATCTTCAGATTATAAGGTGTTGACCCGCCTTTTGAAAGACTTGTTTGCCGACAAGTTTCAGCCCTCGGCCCCTCACTCTCCTCCTTCGCAGCTGGCTTCGTTGAAGATGGCAAGGCGCCAGGCTTCGTCAAGATGGCCACTTCGCTCTCTACGAAGAGAGCATTCAAGAGGATCCATGACTGGATGGAGTCCAGAAAGGCGCAAGGCAAGACTTCCTTTCCCTACCTCCAGCGAGGTTAAATGGAAGAGGGGGCATCTGGTATGAGATGGGAGAGGAAGCGGGTTTGAGAGTTCCTTCCTCTTCCCAGGGTGATTTTGCCAGCCTGGTTGATGCTCCGAGGAGGTCTCTCCTTTCCTCTGCTAAGGTTTCCTGGACGCTGTCGGAGCTAGATCACCATCTGAAAGGGCTGTTCAGGACGATGGAGGTTTTTAACTTCCTGGATTGGTGTTTGGGAGCCCTCGACCTGCAGTCTTGGAGCCCTGACTCTCTTTCGAGGAACTATCCAGCGTCCTAGCGTGCATGGATAAGGCAGTCAGGGATGGCTCTGATGAACTGGCATCCCACTTTTCTACAGGTCTATTGAAGAAACATGCATTGTACTGGAATTTTACGGCAAAATTGGTATCTCCTGCACAGAGGGCAGAGTTGTTGTTCGCCCCTCTCTCTAACCATCTCTTCCCGCAATCGATGGTGAAGGATATTGCGGTTAGCCTTCAGGAAAAGGCGACTCAGGACCTTTTGGCTCAGTCTTCTAGACGTCCTGCCTTCCCAACTCTTCAACTCCGCTCGCGCAGACTTCCAAGAAGATGAAGCCCTTTCGTGGCGGAGCTTCCTCGAGAGCTTCTCCTCGAGGAAGAGGCCTCTCTAGAGGCAAAACCCCTTCTAAACCCAGGGGGAAGAAGTGACGTGTCGGCCCTTCAGGCACCGGTTGGAGCGAGACTCTTATTATTTGCGGAGGCATGAAAAGTAAGAGGGGCAGACAGCTGGTCCCTCGAGATCATCGAGAGAGGATACAAGATCCCTTTCCTCGCAACACCACCGTTAAGCATGAAACCCATAGATCTGTCACCTTCCTACCAGCCTTCGAAGCAACAGATCCTGCTCGATTTGCTCGAGCAAATGATAGAGAAGAGAGCTGTAGAACAAGTTCTAACACTAGATTCCCCAGGCTTCTACAACAGGTTGTTCCTGGTTCCGAAGCAGTCTGGGGATGGAGACCTGTCCTGGACGTCAGCAGGCTGAACCTTTTTATAAAAAAGAAGAAGTTCAAGATGGAAACGTCTCAGTCTGTTTTAGGAGCATTAAGCCCAGGCGACTGGATGGTGTCTTTAGACCCCAGGACGCCTACTTCCACGTCCCGATCCATCCTCAGTCAAGGAAGTACCTGAGGTTTGTTCTTGAAGGAACAGGTCTTCCAATTCAGAGCTCTCTGCTTCGGGCTAAGTACTTCACCGATGGTGTTCAAGCTTCTCATGAGGAATGTGGCAAAGAGGCTTCACCTCTCAAGGATAAGAGTGTCGCTCTACCTAGACGATTGGCTCATTCGATCATCGTCGGAGCCAAGGTGTCTGGAGGACCTTCACACGACGTTGCAGCTGACGAAGGCCCTCGGCCTGCTAGTGAACTTCGAAAAGTCCCATCTGATCCATACGCAGTCCATCGTATATCTGGGGATTCAGATGGAGTTCAGCGGCTTTTCGAGCTTTTCCATCCCTGGAACGTCAGCAGAACTGCTTAGGAAAAGTGTCAGCCTTCTTCGGGAAGGAAATATGCTCGGCAAAGGAATGGATGAGTCTGCTGGGGACCATTTCTTCGCTGGAGAAGTTTGTTTCCCTGGGGAGACTGCACTCAGACCGCTTCAGTTTTTCCTAGCGGAGAACTGGAAAGACAAGGAAGACCTAGATGCGACTCTTAGCATCTCTCAGTCGGTCAAGGATCGTCTGTTGTGGTGGCACGATCCTGTAAAACTAGCAAAAGGATTGTCTCTCAGCCTTCTGAGCCCTGACCTAGTATTGTTCTCAGACGCGTCCACTGCGGGTTGGGGAGCAAACACTGGGAAAGGAGAAGTGTCAGGCATCTGGAGAGGGGAAAACAGAGTCCTGGCACATAAACCTCAAAGAATTGGAAGCAATTCGGTTGGCTCTCCAGTTCTTCGAAGGACGAGTTATTGGCCGAGTTGTCCTGATCAACTCGGACAATACCACGGCTCTTGCGTATATCAAGAAGCAGGGAGGAACACACTCTCGGTCCCTGTTCGAGATAGCGAGAGAAATCCTGCTTTGGGCGAAAGCACGGAACGTAATGATCCTGACGAGGTTCGTTCGGGAGTTCAGAACGTCCGTGCAGATCTTCTCAGCCGTTGGCAGCAGCTACTGGCGACCGAGTGGACTCTTCCATCTAGAAGCGTGTCAAGAGTTGTGGAGACTATGGGGACGTCCTTAGTAGATCTCTTCGCAACATCGAAGACGAAGCGACTTCCATGATTTACATGCTCCCCTGTTACTCGACCCGGGAAAGCAGTAGCAATAAGACGCCATCCTATGGGATTGGATGGGATGGATGTCTACGCCTTTCCCCCATTCAAACTCCTGGAGAAGTGATCAGGAAGTTTGTGGCGTCACAGGGAGCGAGGATGACGCTAATCGCCCCGTTTTAGCCTTCAAGCGACTTGTTCACAGAGGTCATGTCCTTCATAGTGGGACTCCCAGGACCCTGCCAGAGAGAGTCGATCTACTCAGACAGCCCCACTTCGAGAGGTACCACAGAAACCTCTCCGCTCTGAGTCTGACTGCGTTCTGACTATCGAGAAGTTGGCCAGAGCGAGAGGGTTTTCAAGACCTGTGACAAGAGCTATTGCCAACGCAAGAAGAGCTTCCTCTCGAGCATTTACCAATCAAAGTGGGCTGTATTCAGGAAATGGTGTAGGAAGAAAGGTATTTCCTCCTCCACAACCTCTGTGAATCAGATTGCTGATTTCCTCCTCCATCTGAGGAATGTCGACAAGCTCGCGGTTCCCACGATTAGAGGTTACAAGAGCATGTTGTCGACGGTCTTTTGACACAGAGGTTTAGATCTGTCTAACAACAAAGACCTTCACGATCTTTTGAGGTCTTTTGAAACCTTGAAAGTGCCGCAACCTAAGATTCCGTCATGGAACTTAGATGTAGTTTTTTTAAAGTTTCTGATGTCGAGTCCTTTCGAACCTTTACATGCTGCTTCTTTAAAGGACGTGATGAGGAAGGCTATTTTCCTAACCGCTCTGGCTACAGCAAAGAGGGTTAGTGAGGTTCAAGCATCAGTAAACATGTGGGCTTTAGAGGACATAATGCAGTATGTTCCTTAAGCCCTTCATTCCTAGCGAAGAATGAAAATCCGTCCTTTCAACCATTCACCCTTAGGCCCAAGAGCTTCGACATCAAGGGAATAGCAGAAATCATTGGACAAGAACCAGAGAGAGTTCTGTGCCCTGTCAGGGCTCTCAAGTTTTATTTAGAAAGGACTAAACAGTGTCGAGGTCCGTCGGACAATCTGTGGTGTTCCATCAAGAGACCGGACTTACCGATGTCAAAGAACGCACTGGCGTTCTTTTTTGAGGAGCACCATCAAGGAGGCTCATTCGTCCTGTTGAGATGGTGATCTTGGACTTTTGAAAGTTAATGCTCACGAGGTGAGAGCTGTCGCAACCTCTGTGGCATTGCAAAAGAACATGACACTCAGTGACATCCTGAGTGCCACCTTTTGGCGAAGCAACTCTGTGTTCGCTTCACACTACCTGTGGGATGTGAAGACGACATATGAGGACTGCTGCTCGCTAGGGCCATACATTTCTGCAGATACAATCTGGGGGCAGGGAGAAGTAGTACTCATCCTATCCTATAGAAATGGTTAGGTGAGCTTTTAATTTTGTTGTATTGGTTTCTGGTTGTGGGGTTGGCCGCCTAAGGCGGACTTCCCTTTTCTTTAGCCTAAAAGTTATGTGGGGTTAACTTTTAATAGGCTAGGTCAGGTGGTGGTTTTTGCTTCTTTGCCTCATAGTATGGTCAATATGGTCTAGTCACATTGTGGTCACGCCCCGTTGACAGATCATCTAGAACTCACCAGCTATACAGGTCACTACCTTGCTGGAGACTCTAGTAAAGCAGAAGCAGACTTGGGTGACAGTAATCACGAAGTCAGCTATGCTAACAGGTAAGGAACCAAGATGTCAATCATCTGCATGCAATTTGTTTTCCTAAATAATTCTATTCTGTCCCTTCCCACCTCCAATGGTGGGATTCAGCTATACATATATATATCTGACAGGTAAGTTTCATGAACAAAATGATATTGTTATGATACAATAAAGTTTGTTCATACTTACCTGGCAGATATATAAATCAAGTACCCACCCACCTCCCCTCAGGGGACAGTGGCACTAGAAAATCTGAATAGAAAAATGGGAATGGCTCCTGATACCCGCCTCCCAGCGGCGGGAATGGGTACTAACCACCTGACCGACCACTGCGTGTGTCGTAAGTTTTGAAATTCTGTCAGACTTCGGGGAATACAGCTATATATATACTGCCAGGTAAGTATGAACAAACTTGATTGTATCATAACAATATCATGTTTAAACTCTCTCTCTCTCTCTCTCTCTCTCTCTCTCTCTCTTACTCCGTCCTCCGCGCTCTCATTTCTCTCTCTCTCTCTCTCTCGTCTCTCTCTCTCTCTCTCCATCTCTCTCTCTCTCTCTCCTCTCTCCTCTCTCTCTCTCTACTCGCTCTCTCTCTCCTCTTTTTTTGTTTTTTTAATATTCCTTTTGAAAAAAAAAAACCTGAACAACATTCTTTTGAGAGCTTGAGCACATCTGTGTACTTCTTGTCATGTGTCCATTTTGGATCCAAACTGTTCCTGTTTCTTCTCCTGGGGTAGGCCTTGTAGTCTTGATTTTCCCTGCAAGGAGTCTGCAAAGTGTTGAAGGTTTGGGAGTAAGAGAAGGAAGAGTAAGAAACTCTCACCAGTGTCATTCCTTTAACTACTACTGTACCTCCTCGTTTGCATTCTCATAATCCTATCTTACTCTCCACGCTCATACAGGCAGTCCCCCCGGGTTACGATGGGTTCGGCTTACGACGTTCCGAGGTTAAGGCGCTTTTCAATTATATTCATCAGAAATTATTTTCAGGGTTTTACGATGCCTACAATGCTGATCTGGCAGAAGAAATATGACACCAAAAATGCAAAATAATCAATATTTGAAGTTTTTTTTTTTTTTTTTTTTTTTTTATGAAAAATGGCAATAAGAATGCATTTTAACATAGTTTTCAATGCACCCAAAGCATTAAAAGTAAGGTTTTCTTAGGATTTTTTATGATGTTCTGGCTTACGACAATTTTCGGGTTACAACATGTCTCAAGAACAGAACCCCCTTCGTAACCTGGGGACTGCCTGTTCTCTTTTTTTTTTTTCATCATCTTTACACCCTCCTCCTAACAATTGTTTCATAGTGCAACTGCAGTTCTCTTACACCTTTATAACCTTTCTACGTACTCTCAATTTCCCCTTCAGTGCTTTTCTTTTGACCTAAATGATATTCCTATTCTCTGTTTGGTGACACCTTGGAACCTTTCCAGTTCCTTTTCCTCTTCCTTCCCCCCTTTAACTTGTCCTGCTCCTTCATGCATACCACCCTCCTTTTGCACTCAGTCAGTCAATGAGGTACAAGTGGAAGGTTATGTAACCTCTCCTCTTGTGCTGTTCTAGTGGTGAGTCAGAAGCGCAGTGGCCCAAAACTCTAAGGTTTCATTGTTGATCATCAGTTCCTTCTTATAAGTGGGTTATCTGTCATGTCATTGTACCCTACCCACCTGTTGAGGAATAGATAGGCTAAACTAAGCGTTATGTGTTTATGGAACCCAAGTTACCCGACATTTGTAGTAATAATGCTAATTGAATTAACATTTTCTTGCTGTTACATCAGGGAGAGACAGTTATGTTAAAAAAGAAATATTAGTATGCTCTATACCTATACTTATCTAAAAAATTTATGTTCTTTTTTCTTTTCAGCCTAAGGCCAAGAAAACAAGAAAATTTGCGGTAATGAAGAAGATGATAAAGCCCACAGACCGTATGCTCGCTTGTAAGTGCTAATTATTATCGCTCTAAAAACCCCATTTTTTTTGTTTAGATGTGATTTCACATCATATGCTGTATTCATTTCTGCAGGAGTACTTGTATTTTGTTTTTTATTCATGGTAAAGTGTTGGGTATTTAATGTGTGATGTGTATTTTTAATGTTTTGTGTTCATTTAAATGTTATGATATTATGTTCCAATAAAGGTTTGTTTACAGGAGAGCTAAAAATAAATGCACTTTAAAATGGTTCAAAATATACATTGTATTAATTGGTGTGATAGATGTTTGCTTATTTGTATTTATTATCCTCATTCTCAGATAGTGTCATATTTGACATATGTCATTATATGTGTAGATTATGATTGACTTTTCTGATCTTGGTGTAAAGCCTCATTAATGGTTGCAAATTTTAAGGATTTGTAACGTCTAACATTTTCCAATTTTAAATTCGTGTGCAAAGGATGATGCTAAAATATCACTCCTTTGTATATCAAATTACTGTGCATTTTCTTTTCCTTTGTGATATATAATACTCTCATATTACTCTTTTTACACTTTACTGCGGGTCCCATATCTCCATTGTAATATTTCTGTAAGTTATATTCTGGTAAACTTTTCAGTGATTGGTTACCTACCTGCTTTCTGTATATTTCTAAATTATAATGGTACTGAATTCTTGATATTTTTTATATTTTACAGATCCTTGTAACCTTCTTGTGATGTTTCTATCATGAGTCTTATCAGATTAAAATAGGTAGTACATTATTTTTTAAAAATTAGTTTCACAAAATACTGCCTGTTTCTTTCCATTTACTATTTTCTGTTATTTTATATGATGTTGTTCTCATCACATCTTTTTTATTTTAACTCTTCTGCTTTGCTGCTCCAAATTTTTCACATTTATTCCATCCTCCTGCATTGAGATTCTGACTCCATTCCTTCTACATCTTCCTCTGTATGTCTCACCATTTTCTTATAGATATCTTTGTTCTCTTCATGCTTGTCCTTTGACAAAGTGTTATAATTTCTTAATATTTTCTTTTAGGAAAGAAAGAAGACAGGGAGATAAAGAAAGTAAAGAAAGTCGATCCACACGAAGAAAAATCGTTGAAGCGTAAGTACCTCATGAATTTGGTTATATAAATATTTTTTTTTAACATTCAAATGCAGTTTTATTATGGAAGCATTAACTACTGCTGAGCAGGTTAGATCAGTTGGTAATACAGTTTTGTAGGTTAAATCACAATGAAAACGAACCTGTTACTTTATAATAAGCTTTATTACCCTTTGACTGTGTGTGGGGGAGAGCGGTGATGATTCGGACAGTGGGATGGTCCGCGGACAGTACAATTCTGGAAAACGTAAGGGGGCCTCAGCTTCGAAAAAATCATGTGACATAGCGAGAGTTTGGTTACTATTGACACATGGACTTTGGTTGACAGGTGATGCATACTTTAGAATAGAGGTTAAATTTTGTGGTTTTTCTTATTTCCTATGTAATTTTTGGCATTTGAATTGTAAGGTATGGTGTAGTGTAAATGAATAAGGCAGTGATGATCAGTTTTGGGTGTGAATTTGTACTGTATGACCAAGATGTGTAGCTGTTACCCACCTGTAATCTCGAAGGACATGGGCTGAGGGTGTCATCAATGACTAAGAAACAAAAGATTTTTACTAACAATATTTACGTTATATTTTTTGTGTATTCATTCATTAGCCCCCACCCCTCATTACCTTATAAAGCACTTCATAAACCCATCATAGGACCCCTCATTACAAAGAAAAATAGCCTATCCTTTGCTTCAGATTGGTTCTAGTTCCATAAAGCGTATCATGGGACGAGAGTATAATAAGAAAACCAATAGGGCAAGGGATGCTGCTGCTGCTGCTATAGAAATACACTTCAGGAGTTTCAAGAAATGGGTGGTTCAGGTAAAACATGATTAGGTGAATAAAGATAGAAACAGGGTTGACCAGGAGGGTTTTCACCACCTACAAGCACAACAACCTGGACCATCATAACAGCAGTTTTCTCCTGAGAATATACAACTATTCCCAAAAGCAGGAGAGAGGAAGGAGACAGCTAAAAGCAGAAAGCAGGGAAGATGCATGATTGCAATGGTCACTCCAGAAAAGCTTGAACGTAAACAGAAGTAAAAGCCAAAAATCCCAGCCAAGAAGGAAATAAAGTTTAGAAATGATACCTTAAGGACATCAAAACACAAGAAAAAATTACTAAAAAGTTAATCACAGAGGACCAAACCAGTGATGAAGAATCCATCATCTTGAAAATCTGTTTATATCCGAGTTTAACAATAATTGTTCTGACATCTTGGAAGAGGAGATCAGAGACACAAAAGTTGCTTTCATTGATAAATTCCCACAGTAGGGTGACTGTTCTTGTTGCAATAGATCCAGTAAAATGTTGCTAAGTCTATTATGTAGGTAAATTAACCAGCAATTTAGATGCGTATTATGAATTTAAGACTTCTTATTTGGAAAATCACAGAAATTTGCTACTAATAGTTTTACATTTCCATAGATAAAACAACTGTTGGTAAAGAGGCAGTAATTGGAATGCTTCCAATTCCAGTTCAGCATAGTATTAAAAGAAAACGGGTATTTCAAAGTTCGTTAGGCCAACATTAGATAAAATTTATGCACAATGAATGTCATGTATTTGTTACATTTTGTGTTTGGTGTTTACTCCTGGAGAGAATAAATACAAGCATAATTTGTTTATTTAATCATTGGCAGGCGAGGATATTTCATTTCATTTTTGTTTTGAAGGATACAATATTCTTTAAGCCAATTTTAACATTTATTCTCAGCAAACATCGTGGATTTCAGTTACATTTTCTCTCTGCCATTCACCAAGGAGAGAATAATCTTTTAAGTTGATTTTGAGTTTCAGTTAAACATTTCGTATGGTATTTGTTTTGACTTGAAGGTAAATATCAATTATAATAATTGTCCGAATCATCCCATGCTCTTGTCCGAATCATCACCATGGGTAGGGATGATCGGACATTTTGGAAATTTTTATTTGAAGACAAATAGTTTCAAGTATAGTAAAATATACAAATTACCCAAATTCCAAAAAAAAAAAATTCATTCATAATGATGTTATGAGACTACACACTGACATGTCAACGGACACCTCTGCTCCTTAAACTCTTACTTCTAGATAGAATTTAAAAAAGTGTCCGAACCATCACCACTCTCCCCTAGGTTATAATTGCGGAGAGGATAATTGCTGATGCTGAATGTGTTTTGGCATCATTGAGGAGGTGACATCTGATGCCAGAGGCCAATTTGCAGGATATGACAATGTACAATGCAGGAAAATGTGGCGGAATTCTTCTCAACTCAAAAGTGGCAGGCTTCAGGTTTTTGTAACAAAACCATAAACGAATGAAGCAAGTTAGGCTAGGACCTCTGTGTGCAAATACTTACAGAAAGCTCTCAGAATCAGACAATTGAATGTCTAGTACTATAACAAGAGCCAGCAGATTGTATATCAAGCTGGCTCTTGATATGCAATCTTCAAGTGTTACTTGTGATCGTATAACGTTTAGTACTATCTTTATTTAGACCTGGGTGAAGTACCGACCTATAATTAGTCCCAGATTTTTTGTAAATTGTTCTGATTAGTGTGAACTCTTTAAGACAGAATACTTGAAATGTTATAAATTTAGTTTGGAATGATTAGTGCTTAAATGAGGAATACATTCTCCAAATTATTTTGCAAATCTAATTATATTTTCTCTGTTTTTAGGTCAAAGTATTCATCAGCGCTCTTTTTTTCCAGTACAACACACAGCTGGGTCCTCCATACCGTATTCTTCTCGATACGAATTTCATTAACTTTGCTATCAAGAACAAAGTTGATCTTGTGTCGGTGAAGTTTGCAGATTGCTTAATGAATATTTGCAACATGAATATCTAAAAAACATGTTTTGTTCATGAAACTTACCTGTCAAGATATATATATAGCTGTATTCTCGACGTCCGACAGAATTTCAAAACAAAACTCCCGGCACACGCAGTGGGCGCCAGGTGGTTAGTACCCATTCCCGCCGCTGGGAGGCGGATATCAGGAATCATTCCCATTTTCTATTCAGATTTTTCTGTTGCCGGTCGGTAAACAACTGTTTACAGACCTCTGCCTAGGATTTTGAAACTTCTTGTGCTAACTTGAGTATTCTGATTGACTTTTGGTTTTGATTTGGCTTGTTGGCTTGGCATCGTGATAGTGGATTTGATTTGGATTTGGCTTTGACTTTTCTTTGATTACGATGTCTGGATCTAGCTCTGCTAGCTTCAGGGTGTGTAAGGTGCATGAATGTAAGGTGAGGTTGCCGAAAGCTTCGTAGACCCTTACTCAGTGTGCTCGAAATGTCGTAGTCATGTATGTATGTTGAATGATAGATGCATCGAGTGTGAGCAATTGACTAAATTGAATGGAAGGCATATGATTCTTACGTGAGAAAGCTTGAGCGTGATAGAATCAGGAGGTCTTCCTCTAGGAGTGCTTATGTGAATAGAAGTCAAGGTAGAATTGTATCTCCATTAAATCCTCCTGTAGATGTAATTCAACCTAATCCTGTTGTATTGCCTCCGAACAATCAGGAAGTGTCTGCAGAAGGAAGCGTATTATTTACGATCATGGAGTCGATTCGCGCCTTGGAATCTAAAGTGATTGCTCTACAGTCAAATGTGAATTGTGATAAAAGTGTTAGTGCATCTAGTGTTGTGGAACGGTTCAGATCGGTCCCATAATGCCTCTAGGCATAGGCCCCTGCCGGACTCCCAGGCCTTAGGGAGAGGGCAAGCCGAAAGCCGAAGGAGGGTTACGGGATCTAATGACTAGTCTGACGTCCCTTCGGCAGAAACTGAGGACGAATCTCAGGCTGCCGGTGTTCGTGCACGGGCACGGATACTTAAAGAGTGCTTCTCTTCTTCCGACTTCCTCTCCTCGCCGAGGTTGGGACGCTCGGAAGACCTCTCAGAGGGAGAGCGGCAGGGCGCAAGGTGTAGCACAGCGGCCGTCGCCCTTGTCGCCCTCTTAAGAGAGGTTTCAGAGAAGATACGCTTCACGTCCTTCTGATCATTACGTAGATCATCACCTGAAGATTTTGAAGCTTTTCCGCCACAGAAAAGGAACAAGACTTCATCAGGGGAGGACTCTTTCGAGCGTCCAAGTCGCTCTAAGCATGTTCCTGAGTTGAAGGAAAGGGCATCCCCTCGCCCATCTTCCTCGCACAGGATGAGTCCTTCTCCTGATTGAGAACTTTCCCCATCAAGGAAAATGCTTTGGGAAATGCAGAAACAGTTAGCTTCCTATTTTGAGAGAAAGGAGGCAGAAACTAGTCATCGAAGGAAGGATAGGTGGCTGCCTGTTAAGAGGACTAGGCAGTCCCCGGCTCCTCCTCCGCGTTTTTCGGCCTTTGAGTCTCCTCCTAGTAGCCGACGCATTAGAGAACGTGATTAAGTTCCTCATGAAGGGGGCCGTCTAGGAGAGACGAATTTGACAGAGACGTGAGTTGTCGCACAGGCGGCTGGCGTCTTTGTCAAAGGCCGAGAATGCTCAAGGATCCATATCGGAAGTTCAAGCTTTGCATGTTGATGATCACGCTCGGCGTCTTAAGCAATGAAGCGCTTACCAGGACGCTCGAGAAGACGCTTTTCAAGACGCGCGGAACGCTCGCCAAGACGCTCCAGCTGACGCTGTTCAGGACGCACGGCGTCCTACACATCAGGACACTCTGCAGGACGCTTCTCAGAACGCGCGGCGCCTTACATATCGGGACGCTTGCCAGGACGATCAACAGTTGAGTCCGAAGCGTCAGGATGTTTCTCATGTTAAAGTGTCGAAGTCATCGCGATCTTTGAAGGGCGCTGATGACCAAGAGAAGGATTCGTCTAGTGATCTCTGCCCTACGGATGATGACGAACCAAATGCGTCAGCGTCGTCAGACTATAAGATGTTGACGGATTTACTTAAGAAATTGTTCCCAGATAATTTTCAAAGCGCCCGTTCCTTGCTCTCCACCTTCACAATTTGCCTTCATCGAAGGCCAGGAAGGCTCCTGGCTTCGTTAAGATGGCCACTTCGCTCTCTGCGAGAGAGCGTTTAAGAGAGTCCAGGATTGGATGGATTCAAAGGCGAAGGTTAAAGGGGAAGACTTCGTTTGCACTTCCTCCATCTAGGACTGAAAGGGAGAGTGGGAAATCTGTTACGAAACAGGAGAAGAAGCAGGATTGAAAGCACCGTCTTCTTCTCAAGGAGATTTCGCCAATTTGGTGGACGCTCCAAGGAGGTCTTATTTGTCATCGGCTAAGTTTCCTGGACAATGACGGAGACTGATCATCACCTCAAGGGGTTTTTATTTTAAGACGCTAGTGTTTAACTTTTTGGATTGGTGCCTCGGGGCTTTGGATGTACAATCGAGGAGTCAAGACTCGATTTCGCTGAAGAGCTTTCGAGTGTATTAGCTTGTATGGATAGAGCAGTAAGGGATGGCTCTGATGAGTTAGCATCTCATTTTGCTACAGGTCTGCTAAAGAAGAGAGCTCTCTATTGTAGCTTTGCGGCGAAAGCAGTTTCTCCCGCTCAGAAAGCGGAGTTATTATTCGCCCCCTTCTCTACGCACCTATTTCCGCAGTCCATGATTAAGGATCTGTCGGTAAACTTGCAAGAAAAAGCAACAAGGGACCTCTTGACTCAATCTTCCAGACGACCTACTCCTCGAGGCTTCTACTTCAACAGCTCCAGCACCAAGAATTTTAATTTAAGACCTTTCGTGGAGCACCTTCCTCTAGAGGTTCTTCGAGAGGAAGGGGGTCGTTCAGAGGTAAGATCTCTTCTATCAAGAAGGGAAAAAATTGACGTTTCTGCCCTTCAGGCACCTGTAGGTGCGAGACTCACCTTATTTGCTCAGGCATGGAGGACACCTGGACCCTAGATGTGATCGAGAGAGGATACAAGATCCCTTTCCTCTCTGCGCCTCCTTTGAGCACGAAGCCGATAGACCTGTCGCCCGCATACCAGTCAGAGAAGCAACAGATCTTACTCGACCTTCTAGATCAAATGTTGGAAAAGAAGGCCGTAGAGGAAGTCCTGATGCTGGATTCCCCAGGCTTCTACAACAGGTTTATTCCTGGTTCCGAAGCAGTCTGGGGGATGGAGACCTGTCCTAGACGTCAGCAGACTGAACATTTTTTTTTGTAAAGAAAGAAAAATTCAGGATGGAAACTTCTCAGTCTGTGCTAGGGGCCTTGAGACCAGGGGTGGGATTGGATGGTGTCATTGGACCTTCAAGACGCTTATTTCCATGTCCCGATCCATCCCCAATCAAGGAAGTTCCTGAGGTTCGGTCTTAAAAGGGCAGGTCTTCCAGTTCAGGGCTCTGTGCTTTGGTCTGAGTACGGCGCCGATGGTTTTTACTTTCCTCATGCGGAATGTGGCGAAATGGCTTCACCTATCGAAGATAAGAGTCTCGCTCTACCCTGGACGACTGCTAATCAAGTCGTCTTCGAAGTCAAGGTGCCTGGAGGACCTTCAGACGACATTACAAGCTGACGAAGGCCCTGGGTCTTATAGTAAATTACGAGAAGTCCCATCTGATCCCCACGCAGTCCATCGTGTATCTGGGGATTCAGATGGATTCAGTGGCTTTTCAAGCTTTTCCATCAAAGGAACGTCAGCAGAGATGCTTAGAGAAAGTGTCAGCCTTCTTAGGGAAAGAAACATGCTCGGCGAAGGAATGGATGAGTCTGCTGGGAACCATTTCTTCGCTGAAGAAGTTTGTTTCCCTGGGGAGGTTGCACCTCAGGCCACTCAGTTTTTATGGCAGAAAGAAAACTGGAAAGACAAAAAGAATCTAGACTCGACTTTGATTATCTCAAAAGCGGTCAAGGATCAACTGAAGTGGTGGCAAGATCCGACCAAACTCTCGGAAGGAATATCCCTCAAGCTTTTGAGCCCAGACCTAGTGTTGTTCTGAGGACGCCTCCATGGTGGCTGGGGAGCAACACTAGGAAGGAGGAAGCAGTGTCAGGCCTGGTGGAGGGAACAGAGGTCCTGGCACATAAACTAAAAGAGTTGGCGGCTATTCGGTTGCTCTTCAGTTCTTCGAAGAAGAGGCGATTGGTGGCTGAGTTGTCCAGATCAACTCGGACAAAACACTACGGCTCTCGCTTACATCAAAAAGCAGGGGAGGACACACTCTCGATCACTGTTCATGATAGCGAGAGACATCCTTCTATGGGCGAAAGCTCGAAACATAGTGATCCTAACAAGGTTCATTTCAGGAATTCAAATGTTCGAGCGGATCTTTTAAACCGTCAACATCAGATGCTTCCCACAGAATGGACCCTACATCTAGAAGTTTGTCAAGAGCTATGGAAGTTGTGGGGACGGCCGCTAGTCGACCTCTTCGCAAACCTCGAAAACGAAGAGGCTTCCGATTTATTTGCTCTCCAGTTCTCGATCCGGAAGCAATAGCGGTAGATGCCATCCTATGGGACTGGACGGGGATGGATGTGACGCCTTTCCCCCGTTCAAACTCTTAGGAGAGGTAACAAGGAAGTTTGCGGCGTCGCCAGGAGCGAGAATGACTCTGATCGCCCCCTTTTGGCCCTCAAGCGATTGGTTCACGGAGGTCATGTCTCTTCTGGTAGACTTCCCGAGAACCCTGCCAGAGAGAGTCGATCTTCTCAAACAGTCCCCCACTTCGAGAGGTACCACGGAAACCTCTCCGCTCTGATCTGACTGCGTTCAGGGGGATATCAAGAATTGGCCAGAGCGAGAGGTTTCAAGATCAGTGGCAGAGGCTATTGCCAATGCGAGAAGAGCTTCTCTCGAGCAGTTTATCAGTCGAAGTGGGTTCTGTCCTTCAGGAGATGGTGTAGGAAAGAAAGGTATTTCCTCCTCCACGACCTCTGTGAACCAAATCGCTGAGTTTTCTCCTGCATTTGAGAAATGTGGACAAACTAGCAGTGCCCACAATAAAAGGATACAAGGGTATGCTGTCAGCTGTCTTCCGTCACAGAGGATTAGACCTGACAAATGATAAAGATCTTCATGATCTTTTGAGATCGTTGAGACAACCAACCCGTACTACAACCGAAGGTTCCATCATGGAACCTTGATGTAGTTCTAAGGTTCTTGATGTCGGCTCCCTTTGAACCTCTGCATGCTGCCTCATTGAGAGACACTACTAGAAAGGCGATTTTCCTAACTGCTCTTGCCACGGCAAAGAGGGTTAGTGAAATTCAGGCATTAGTAAAGATGTGGGTTTCAGAGGACACAGTGCAGTGTGCTCCTTAGATCCTAATTTCTTAGCGAAGAATGAGAACCCATCTAACCCCTGGCCAAAAAACCTTTGAATCAAGGGGTAGCAGAGTTCATGGAGGACAAGAGCCAGAGAGAGTTCTGTGCCCTGTCATGGCTCTCAAATTTTACACATGCAAAAGACCAAAGATTGTCGGGGTCCTTCTGAGAACTTATGGTGTTCTGTTAAGAGACCCGACTTTCCTATGTCGAAGAATGCACTGGCATTCTTTTTACGAAGCACATCAGGGAGGCCCATGCGTCCTGCTCGGATGGTGATATGAAGCTTTTGAAAATAAAAGCCATGAAGTGAGAGCTGTTGCAACTTCAATGGCATTTCGAAAGAATGTGGCACTTAATGATATCATTAGCGCTACTTTTTTGGCGAAGCAACTCTTGTGTTTGCTTCACATTACCTGCGGGATGTGAAGACGGCATATGAGAACTGCGAGTCGCTTGGACCATACATATCCGCAGAAATGGTGTTGGGGGCAGGGAGCAGCACAAATACTATCCTATAGAAAAGGGGTAGGTGTGCTTTTTAATTTTGGTGTTGGTTTATGGTTGAAGGGTTAGTAGCTTGAGGTGCTTTCCCTTTCTTTAGCCTAGAAGTTATGGACTAACTTCGATAGGTTAGGTCAGGTGGTGGTTTTTAGCTTCGTTGCCCTCACAGTATGGTCAATATGGTCTAGTCACATTGTGGTCACGCCCCGTTGACAGAATCATCTAGAGCTCACCAACTACACAGGTCACTACCTTGTTGGCAACTCTAGTAAAGCAAAAGCAGACTTCGGTGACAGTAATCAAGAAGGATCAAAGCTTATGCTCAAAGGTCAAGGGAATCAAGATGTCAATCATCTGCACTTGAGGTGTTTCCTAATCCTTCTATTCTGTCCCTTCCCACCTCCAATGGTGGGATTCAGCTATATATATATCTGACAGGTAAGTTTCATGAACAAAGTGTTATTGTTATGATACAATAAAGTTTGTTCATACTTACCTGGCAGATATATATAATTAAAGTACCCACCCACCTCCCCTCAGGGGACAGTGGTATGAAAAATCTGAATAGAAAATGGGAATGATTCCTGATATCCGCTCCCAGCGGCGGGAATGGGTACTAACCACCTGGCCGCCATGCGTGTGCTGGGAGTTTTGAAATTTCTGTCGGGACGTCGGAGAATACAGCTATATATATATCTGCCAGGTAAGTATGAACAAACTTTATTGTATCATAACAATAACATTTCTTTGTTTGCATTATGTATACATAAAAAACATCTCTGTTTTTGTGTGCATTATACATAAAAACATCTGTGTTTCTTTGTGCATTTTGCATAAAAAACATGTTTTTCTGTGAAAGTAAAAACCATTGACTTGTTAAGAGCCCACTGATGTGGTGCTACACTTTCAAAGGCTGAAAGATAAGACCTATTTGATGAAACACAAAGATTTTGTTAAACAATGTATGTACATGTATCCTAAGATTCAAAAGAAAGTATGATGTACTGTATTGAGGTTTTCTTGGCAGGGCATGATGGATTGTCTATATGCAAAATGCATTCCCTACATCAGCGAGTGTGTCCAGGGAGAAATGGAGCGCATGGGAGAACGTTACCGCTTGGCGTTGAAGGTGATGAAGGATCCTCGAATCGAGTTCCTGCCGTGTCTTCACAAAGGAATCTACGCTGACGACTGTCTCGTTCAGCGTGTTACACAGGTGATGTCTTGTTTGTTGTTCCACAAGAGTAGCAGATGGACTTTGGGCATTACTTGAGGTTCTTTGCAGCATGCCCTTGGCCCCTAACTGCAACCCCTTTCATTCCTTTTACTGTACCCTCATTCATACTCTCCATTCCTTTCTTACTTTCCACCCTCTCCTAACAGCTGTTTTCGACATTACATATTTTCAATGCTCATGACTCATCCGGTCCCAGCGCTTGTCCAATTCCAATTAATACAATGAAAATTAAGAGTTTCACCTTTCTAGCAGAATTTTGTTATTTGGTTATACAGAATATAATTTGATACTACCAGCTTTATTTGTATGTGAAATCAGTTTATCATCTCATTATGGTGAAGCTATAGGACCATTGTCTAGGAGTTTTTTTATGAATGCTGCAAAGCTCTTGATCATTTATTTATATTTCTATTTACTGGTATTTTTTATTTCCTCGTTATTTGCTGAACTTGTTTGTTCCATTAGAATATTTGGACCTTTTTCACAACTTCAGTAAAATATTAACAATAATTAGCAGTGAGATTTTCTAGTATTTTGTTTGTTTTATGGAGGTGTTTTGAGATTAAAAAAGCATTATAAAAAATGCAATAGATACAGGCAATCCCCGGCTTACGACGTTCCGAGGTTATGACACTTCAATTATATTCATCAGAAATTATTTTCAGGTTTACAATGCATGCTCCAGGGGTACGGCCGCTTACGGCACTGGTCTGGTGAAAGAAATATGACTAAAAATGCAAAATAATCAATATTTGAAGGGTTTTTTGATGAAAAATTTAATAGAAATGCACGTTACATAGTTTTTAATATACACCCAAAACATTAAAAGTAAGTTTTTTTTAGGATTTTTGACGATTTTCCGACTTGCAACGATTTTCGGCTAACAACGCATCTCAAGAACAGAACCCCCCATCGTAAGCGGGACTGCCTGTATTCTGTTTGTTTATCACAGGACATACGTGCTACGTTGTTTCAAGCTCCCCATATTTTATTTTCATAATTTTGTTCTCTTCTCAATGAAGTATTGAAAAACTAACTCTCAAATTATAGAAAGTGATTGAGATGTTCTTTTTCTCTTTAGCACAAGTGTATATAGTTGCAACTTGTGATAAGGCCCTGAAACGAAGAATAAGGAAGATTCCAGGTGTGCCGATCATGAGTGTGGGAAAGCACAAGTAAGTAGACAATCCTGTCTTGAAATTTGGTAGCTCTGTACTAATTCAGTAAATGACATTATCTTGATCTTTAGATTTTTGAAAAGTAGCTCATTTATAGCAGAGTTCACTGTGTGTAAAAGGAATTCACAGATATACAGTAGAATTTATGTGGAAGCCGTGTTGCTTTTTAGTGTGTTGCATGGGTACATTTCTATATGAAATTAGATTCTTATGAAACTCCAGAAGTCTTAGATGAATTTGTACCTTAACTATGCTCGTTAGTATTACGCATATATTTTGGGGTAAAGACATTATTCAGCTCTTTTTGTTTCTGTAATTAGGGCTTTTTGTTAGTAAAATGCTATGGTTGTGTATCACAATAATCATTTATATCCATGTATTCTGCTGAAAAGTTTTGGAAAGGTTCCATACAGCTAAATTTTGAGTTCCATTTATAACTCCTTCATTTGTTCCTACAATTAACTCGTGTAGTTTCTGTGTGACATTCAAGCCACTCACTTGTAGTCACGAAGCATTTTTCCTTTGTTCCTTTGGCAGTGGTCAAGTTAAAATGTCATTTTGCACTCTGATGGACCATATTTAAACTTGTTTCATTTCTTTTATTGTATGCGTGGAAGAATTGCTTGCAACAGGTTGCTGTTGCATGATGCTGCTGGATTTCATGTTGATCTGTATGACTGCAATTGTGCGAACCCTCAGGTGGTGTCTTGTTTGTCCAGAAGTGGTGTTTGTGTACATTAGCCTAGATCATATAAGTGCAATAGGAGGTTCATGTATGGAGGGTCACTCTATTACAGTACCACTGAGTATAGTGGCAAGCTGCATGCATGTGATTGTGTAGACATTGAGTTTTCCGGGGTCATCCAAGACTCCTGATCTGAGTTAGCTGTATAGCATATCTGTGAGGTTTTGCAAGGTTTTGCTTATGGCCATACAACTGGTATTCTATGTTGTCTGGATGAGTAATACTTGGCATTGAAATATGAGTAGTCATAATGTATATGGTTTATATTTCAGGTTTGTCATTGAGAGAATGCCAGATGCACCGCAGATGTAGTAGATAAGGTAACTTTTAAGAAGTATTCATGACAAAATTATCTAGTGAAAATTGATTAAAGTAAAGTACTTTTTCAGTTGTATCACTAAAGAAGGTTGCGAATACTAATTTGCTGGAAAGTTTATGTGATGTATTTTAATAATAAATGTGTTATCACAGGTGGTCTATTACTTGCAACCCTGGAGGAAATCTATGTGTGTTAGCTATTAGGACAAGCCTTGGTTTTTCATATAGTAACGCCTCTTATCCAAAATTAAAATCAACTGAGCCTTGTTCACGGTGCCAAGCTTTTCAGTATATGGTAGGTGACTAAATCTTAGTAATTGTAGTAGAAGGTTGATTGAAAACTTTGGGTTAGAAATCAGATGGAGACAAGTAGCTATGGTAGTGGTTTTCTTGGATACGTAAAATGAGCACAGTTGCATTGTTCCTAGACTTCTCTTAACTACTCTCATAGAGTAATGTCTGAATAAAAGGATAGCACAGAGGTATTAGATGAAAAGAGAATGTATAACACTGAATTAATCATACTAAGAAAGTTGTTAAGTGCTTGTGATGGTTAAAAGAGCTTGAAATGCTTTTCCAGTGTACAGGATTGTCAGTACTACTATATTGTGTTACCATAACTGGGGCTTAGTGCTTCTTAATAGAGCTCTCTCTCTCTCTCTCTCTATCTCTCTCTCTCTCTCTCTCTCTCTCTCTCTCTCTCTATCTCATCTCTCTTCTCAAGCAAGCACGTCTTCTTGATTTCTTACAATTCAGCCTATATTTACTTTGTAACCATCACTGAACAATAAATGAACAATAGGCTAATCTAATGCAGAACTTAGGTTAGAGGTGATTGCACCAGGATGTGTCGGATAGGTTGTAGTTTTTGTTTATTTTTTCTTTCATTTTCTCTAACACTGAACTGTAAGTGGCCAGCCATCTAACTAAAGATAAAAAAGAAAGACTGCAGGGAGGTGTTTATTACATCACAGCCCTATGTAGATGACCCTTCCTGCCAAGTTCTTTTAGTTTTTATAAGTGGTACTGAATGGCTTGCTAAAATCTTAGGGAGCAATCATAGGTAAGGTATGTCTGATCCTCTTCAACTTGTTCATACACGAACAAACCTTCAGTCTTAGCAATAGGATAATTTTCTAGCACCTAGCTGGATCTGGTTAAATTGCAGATGAAGAGCAAGGAATCTTGTGAGATCTGTTAACGCATGTGTATATCGGGTGAAAACTGGTCAAGGACCACGCACCCATGCTACTGTGTTCAGTTTTTTTTCTTAACCACCTGGGTGAGAGTCGTGGTTGCCCTCTTTTTGGGAAATGGAAGGCGGTGTCAGGGGAAATATGTGGTATGAGAATGCTTAGAAATACCTCACATTTGTACTTTAATCAGACTTGTGATGTACTGTCTAGAAACATGGGCATTTGGAAGCTGGAGTGAGCAAAGATGGGGATGTTGAGGTGGATTTTAGGACCTTGCTGCATGAGAGGCTAGAAAATGATAAAATTAGGAGTGTAAGAGTGGTTAAGATTACTGATATGACAAGATAATCAAGATTGAGATATTTTGGGGGGGGGGGAGTGGTAAGGGTGAAGGAGGAGGAAGGAGTGAAGGCAGCTAGTTTGAATTGGCTAGAAATAATTTAAGTTAGTTTTGTTTATGCCAAATTTTAGAGTACAGTATGTTTAAAAGTAGCTGTCACAAAACTTGATGTAACATAAATCATCTTATTAGAAACCTTTCAATACAGGAGCGTTTGTCTTGAAGAGTGCTCATAATTTTACGTACAGGCAATCCTCGGGTTAACATCGCTCCGAACTTATGCCGCTGTTAACCCTTATTTTTGGGCACTGTAAGTGGATTATGGCGCTGTTCCTGCTTTGATGGCACTGTTACCTGGACTTGTAACGCTGCTTACAGCTCTGTAAGTGCTATTTATTCCCATTATAATTATGTTCCTCTTGGTTTATGGTGATTTTTGGTTTAGTACAGCATGCCGGCAGGGATGGAACCCCCACCATAAACTGGGGACTGCCTGTATTGTTGTGTAGAAATAGAGCTTCAAATAATCAGTAGACACCACCCTACTGCTTACAAACAAGTTATGTTCCAGATGTCCGGTTGTATGTTGAAGTACTGTATGTACAGGATAGGTTCTCAAAACAAAATTTGAACTTAAGGGTGGCGAAGGGGAACCCTCTGAATGGAGTTTTAATTAGCAATCCCATTTGTTTGCATCTTTGAATGATTGTAAGTAGGGTGGTGTCTACGCTTTAAGATGGTAAATGATCATCAAAACTGATTTAATTATGCAGGTTTCGATACAGAAGGGCGGAAATTTAAACTACGTACGTTTCGTTTTGACGAAATCCAGTTATCAGGGAAGAAGGAAAACAAGAGGGAGTACATTGCTATCTTTTTATTTCCAAACCATTACACTCTTGTGATTTGTTAAACCAATGACTGTGTTACCATCAAGCTTTAATGATATATGACTGCAAAGTTACAACATCAACAGGTTATTTTTTTTCTCTATATAACTCATATTTTAGTATGATTATTTTATGTGTGCTTTGATTTGACATGGTGATCACAATAAGATGTTGTGCGATACATTTGTGTGATAGTTTCCTACCATGATCACAGGTGGTTTATTATTATAGTTGTTTTATGTTCACAGTAAACGAGTTACATTTTTAAAAGAGAACCGCGACTTCTGTTAAACACAGGTGGAATGTTTTTCGTTCAGCCGATTCCTTCTCGGTGTTTGTGTTGCGTGCATTGCATATGTACTGCATACACCTTCCATTCTGGCCGGATCTTGTTTCACGCGGAGTGGTGAGTGGTCGAGTAACGTGTAAAATGGGATGAGAATTAAAGCTACTTTCCTACTCATGAGTAGATAAATATGTAGTGTGTATAAATGAATCGGTATGTACAAAACAGGCCACAAATATGTTTTACATATGGAGATATACATAGTTTCATGAATAACTGGAAATTTAGTTTTAAGTGTGAAGTCTTCAAGAATATATTATGAGAAGGATATATTAACCATTGTACTTCTCAGGAAGTGCACAAATGGACTTTTGAGGGGTTATGTTGATTAGCTTTTTAGTATTTATATATATATATATATTTCTCAGTGCCCTTGACTTGGGGGGGGGGAGTCCGTTTCAGCGCCACTGCGGTAAGTTAATTTTCTGCCTTATTGGTCTTTTTCATTTAACGGCACTTATTGCGCTGTAACTTGATGCCATATTCTTGCCGTTAGCACCATCAATAATGCTTGTGACACCGGAAATTGATGCAGCATCAAGTTACAGCACTAAAATGCCGTTAAGAGCGCTGAAGATAGTACCGTAAGATTGAATTGCCATCAGGTCGAGGACCTGCTTAATATATATATATACAAAATTTATTTATTTATTTGGGCTTCTGTTGACCTAAGCATGAATACAGTAGTAAAGTAGCTGGCTGACTGTAGTGGGTCACATTTGGGCGAAGAGGAGGGCAGGGATAGCGACCGCATCCCAGAATGCAAGCTGGGAATTAAAAAGGTAATGTTATCTAAGATCACATCAGATTGTAAGTATATATATATATTTACTTCATAATTCATTCTTTTCCTTTATATGCCGGATAGAAAATCAGTGAATTTTTTTTTTGTCCTTTCCGTTCATTCATCATATTTAGGAATACAAACCGATCGAAAGTAATGAAAATTAACGTTGTATTAAAAGGTTCAGTAAAAGTATATCAGATTATCACAACAACTTTCCTGTGGGACATATGATTTCTTCTTGTCTAATTGGCAAGATGTTATTGGTTCCCATCAATGGAACTGACTGAGTCTACATTCTCATGCTAAGTTCTGGAAGTTTTTTTGATTAACTAATTGATTACTGGAAAAAATATAGAATACACATTAAAATATACATGTACATTTCTAAAAACTAATTCCCAAGGAATTACATTTTCTGATACCCAGTTGATTGGATATGGATATTGTGTTTTACAAGAAAATAAAGTTTGATGTTTTCACTGTTACACTTAGTTTGACACAAGCAAATGGTTGTATGTGCAAAACATTCACATTTTATATTTTTGTCCTCCAGATCAGGAACAGAATCTATAAGTGTATTATTGATGAAGATAGATTATGGCCAAGAGTTGGAACTAAAAATATGATTAATGTAAAATATTAACAAGAATGTTAGCAAAGTTGCTTATCCATTTAGCACAAACAATTGTAAGTACTAAGGAAGGTATGGAATGTGTTTAACCACGTTTAACTTCCAAAACAAGGGAAAACTTGAAGAAATGGCCATGATTGTGGCACCATGCTATATCGAACTTAACCAATTTATAAAACAACAATTTTTCTTTAGCGATGTCATAGTTGCCGTTTAATTTTTTAACGTTTACTGTCACCAAACCCACAGTACATTCCATTACCTGCCTCACATTACAAGAGCCAGTGTATAGTTGGTCTAATAGCTGTATTGTGGCGAGAATTTATGTTGTGCAGTTTCAAACAGACCACAAAGACTTTTAGCAGCCTTTTTTGTTTGAGTATCAGCAGTAAAATATCCCACTGGTTGTTTACATAACCACTAGTGGAAATACAGTAGTTACTATATCACTCAGAAGTCACTCGTCATGGATCCCTGTCTTTCGTGAAATCATTTTGACACCACAGACACGGTGGAAATGTTCTTGGGGCAAGAGATGGATAAAGATATCACACAGTATTTAGGTATGGTCATTTTTAGTGGCTTATTGAGATGAAACAGCTTTTGAGTTGTTAACAGAAGCACATGTTTTACATAAGTGTTCACTTGCCATTGATTCAAATAGTCATCACTTAATTAATATTGACAATCACCATTATTTGTGGATGTTAACATTTATGATAATCCATATATTCTTCAAAATAAGCTTTTTCTCACTCAACAAATGACTGGACTTCTTTTTTTTTCCTCTGTCCTCTGTAAATTTTCCAGCAGATGGAAAAAAATGTTTGAGACCAGTCGTTGATGCTGTATGCGGAGCTTAACCTGAATGCTTTATATATATGGGTTTACAGCATGTTCATAGATTCCTCCTGTACAAATTGTGCAACTGTGGGACAACAGATTTCATTTTGAGTTTAAAAACTGTAAATATTAAACATTTTATTTGTGAAAATGAGGTATTAAATGTGCAGAAAAACATATGCCCATGAAGTGTTCCTGACTGAATATTTTTATCTCTCAGGGTATTATAAGTCTGTGAAATTTCCTGAACAAACGCAAACTAAAACAACATGACATTTACAGTGATGTGAATGAACTGCCTGAAAGTTAGTTCTGCATTCAACTATAACATTGAAAAAAATGTCATAGGGATTTGTTTTCTTTAGAAAGGAATTGCCTAACTAAGTATCTCTACAGATAACTGCAGTTCAAATACACTTCTTTGCAATGGTATTTATCAAGAACATAAGTACGTAATTAACATTTCCCCTGTCGTATTTGAAGGGCCCAGTTAGAAGCACTGATATATTTTTAAATAACTCAATCATTCCTTATATAGAAATAAAAACTGCCTTTGATATGGGAAATGTCGTGAAGGGAAATTCATGTTCTCTCGGGCAAAATGTGCCACTAAACTATTGGCTGCACTAAGCTGCCATTTCCTCACATTGCTTCGAATTCCCCATAGTATCTTTTTCAAGCCTATTTTTTGTAATAACAACAGTGACATAAACACAACAACAAGAACAACAACAACAATAGAAATAAATAGAAATAATAGCACTAATAATTACGCTTTGACATACGTACTCATTGAGTGATAATGATAACCAATGATAGCAGTAATAATTATTAATAATAATAATAACAATATTAAAAATGAATAATCTTGTTATCCAGCAGGAATACTGGATGGACATAATAAGAAAATCGGTCAACGCTGAGTGAATTTCTTTCTGAAAAAGCTTGTTGTGAGATGAAACGCTCTCTGTGACTTTTGGATTGTGCACAAAAGCATTTGCAGATTTCACAGTGCAGAGAGTCAGGGAACTTGGTACAAATAGCATGTGTTTGTGTATATATCTACGTGTATATACCTGTATGTACTAACGTATGATAATGAATTCCTAAGAGGCCTTGAATGAGGCGTTTGATGCTAAGTAAAAAATTTTTGAGAGATAATCTGGAAATTTTGTCACTGCACACAGATTCTATGTCAATATTTTCCTACTGTAGCTGATAATGAAAAATGAAGGTGCCATTGCTGGCTAATTGTGTCAAAGGATCGTTCAGTTGTTCACATTTTTTGAGATTAAAAAACCAGTTTCTTGCATCACCGCTTCTACCAGTGAAGCAACTGTTCATTGGCTTCTAGGGGACTGAATTTGTATGTCGCACATTCATCCATGTTTTGCTGTTGTAATGCTCCATGTTTGTTTGTAAAAGATTCTTCTGTTTATTTAAAATCTAAACTTTATACAGTGGAATTGTTATAGCAATCCCTCAGTACTCGGATTGCCATTATCCGACGCTCGACATTATATTATCCGACACTAGAAAAAAGATGAAAGAAAATCAGCTGGTGATTAAACTCTTAAAAAATTATGTACAGATATACTCTAGTAAATGCTAGGGTCAATAAAATAAATATATTTATATATATATTTTTTATAACTCTGCATCAGGTGGGGTAGAAGGTTGGTGGGGCAGTGTGCAAATGGAAACGGACATATATTATTATTATTATTATTATTTTCTCCTTAGACCACAATAACAGTGAAGGTATAACACCTACGATTCTCTACCTTCGTTGGTCATTGTTGATGAATTGTATAATGGTAATGGTAATCATATTGAAGTGATTAGTCAGGAGCTGTGTGTGTGTGGCAGTCAGGCATAATAACAGTGAAAGCTTTGAAGAAAAAAATCTTTTTAAAATCTTGTTTTTTTTGGGATAACATTTACCCACAACTCTCCAGACTTGGTGAAGTAAATGATGGTGGGAGGCTGATAAAGATAGGTGATGATGATAATGGATCAAAATTCTCCACCACACAATCTATAACTGCATCGATCGTAATGGGTCACTGACCATGACAACACACTCGGCTGTTCCTTAACATATTATTAGTTTGAGTACTCTTCGCTCCAATATGGAACTTGCAAGTACTTGATTGTACAATAGTTACAATGAAGGCAAGAAAAAACAAAAACTGAAATACTGGAGAGCCAATAACACATAATTCAAATGAAGTTGCTGAAATAATAACATTAAAAACTGGTGTGGAATCTGGTATTTAACAATAATAGAAAGGATAATAGATCATAATAATTTTTAAAACAAACAAACTTCCCTCACATAAATGTAGCAGGGTGCAGTTGTGGAGGAGACATACATAAACAATGATTTCTAATTCCTTAATATTAAACCAGCCTATTCCTATAATGTGTCTGTTTACGATTGTTGCAATTCTTGAAATAAATTGAGCAACACAAGTCCTCCTAGCAAGTGATCAGTTTGTGAATGGGTCGTTTCTTGATTTAGCCCAAATTAATATTTCATCTAACGTCATATGACAATGAAAACTGCAGTTTTTATAGAAGTACATTAATTATGTTTGCACAGTATCTCTAAGCGATAAAAATAGGGAGCACACTGTTTCACAGAAGTTACCGGCTGAAGGGCACTGAATTCTTTTAACTTGGGTTGAATTCATAGATTCGTTCAAAGTGATCTTTCCTTTGGGCTGTGGTACCTATGTATGAGAAACTGCAAATGAAAAGAAGAACATTTTGAAATAGAACATGAACAAATAGCTTGGAAACAATTGACAGTAATCTAAATGAAACAGTAATCTAGCAAGAGTTCTTTGAAAATATTCCATATCAATGGAACTATGCAAGAATGCTTCAGTGGCTTTGATCATCCTTGGTTCCTGATGTCATTTCGTCACCTGATAGACATTTTTCACGAAGCGATATTGAAAAGGAAGATCAGTGTTAGTTTTGTCATCCCTCTTCGGACTCCAGTCCCTGCAAATGAACACGAAGCAGCTTTGTACTCTTCTTGGTAAAGTTCAGCTAATAATTGCTCTACAACTGCTCACGGTGAAACCATAGGGAGGAAAATCATGTGACCCTTTGTGTGAATGATTGCAGAAGCAACAATAGTACAAAAACACACTGATTACACAGTTGATGTCCATCGTGTAGGTCGAACTTCTGCTTGCAAAGTTAACAATTTGTTTTAAGTCCTATGCGAATAAGAACACTAGTTACTTACAAACTAAATCTCTAAAAATGTCACTGACTCGATGCAGTATTTGTCATTGCAAAGAAACTTATCAACATGGCTGTTTCTAATTCTATGTAATAAAAATTGAATTCAGCCTAGAACTACAGTTAGAGATAACATGGCCTTAGAATAATGATGAAACAATTGATGGAAAATAAGCATAATCCTTGGTCAGTGTCCCATTCATGCAGCTCAAAAGAAAGGAACAGAAAAATGATCGTCTTGCTCCATAACTGGCCAGATGAACATAATTCCCAACAGCTTCCTTTCTTCAAGAGCTTCTTCTTCTTCTAAAAGTATGTCATCCACACATGATATATAATACATAAGTAATGTTTTTTTTCTTTTCAGCTAATTGGGCAAACAAACACTCCTACGAATCCAACGACACTTCTACTAAAGATAATCATCACATGGTACATTTCTTTTTTTTTTGAAATTTCATTTAAAGACCTAACTATCTCGCTAATGTATAGGCAACAATCTATGAGCTGTATTTATATATATCAGACGTATAAAAATCTTGTTTTATTTTTATTTTTTGTTTCAGAAACAGGCAAAAGGAAAACAGAGAACACTTGATCCAGGTCCGAGTTTTTGGTGGCACTCTTTATTTACAAAGAAATGCCGTAGAAAGTCGATAGGCAGAGGGAAGATGATTGTGGAGTTTTTCTCCGCTGAGATTGTGTTTAAAGTCTGCAAGGAAAGAACAGGTTATCAGTACATTTCTTAATTAGGAACTATTGCCATTTAGCTTTTGAAAAGGAAAGCATTCTGCACTGATATAAAAAAATGGCAATGGGTCTGTTCAGTACTAACTGTGTAAATGTAGAAGACTTTTTGTTACATTTAAAAGGCCTAAAATAAAGTAAAAACACATTGCTCTCTAAATATGAAAAGATGTAAAGTGTAAACCAAATTTCGGAGATGCATGATGTGAAATATTTAAAAGTTAACGAGATAGAAGATAACTAACATCTTCAATTAGGCAACGATATGGAAGGAATTGCTTGCGACTTTTGACTTTTGAAACAAAGATGGTACTTACCTGTAAGTATCGAAGCTGGAGGGCTGCCGGAGAGAGGGAAAAATAACCTCAGCAGCTTCCTTTAAGGCCCGAGAGGCTTTTTGTTCACCTTCAGCAGCGATTACCTGTAGAAAGGTAGTCAGACTTAAAATACATTCCTCACTGGATATTGTTACAAATGAACGATCCGACTTACATTAATTCTTTGGCCGTAATGGCCTTTAGAATTGCTGTGGTAAATAATAATTTAGCTGATTAACTACACTCCATATAACATCTTCTAAAATGAGCTAGGAGCTTGTTTTTATTTTCATGAATATTCTACTTGGTATAAATTGTCAAATTGTTACAATATCGGCATTTGTTTTTAGTTTGTTTCAAATTTATGGATGGATGACAAGAGGACAATGTAATAGCTAGTGTTTATTGTAAAAGAAGAGGTTGTGAATGGCTGTTGCTTTGTGATGTTGCAGGTTTGATGGTTAAGACTGTGAGTAAAACTGAAGGCATTTGTAAGAGGAGAAAGAAAAGTGGGAAAGTAGTATGTTCTATCAGGGACAGAGAAACATAAGCTGAGAGTGTCTGTTGTTCAGGAGTTTTGCAATTGCTTAAGGTTCTTTGCAGCATCCCTTTGGCCCCTAGCTGCAACCCCTTTATTCATTTCAAATTATGAAGGAACTGATGTGATGCTTTTGTGTTTTTGTGCATACAGTGGTCCCCCCGTATTCGCGGGGGATGCGTACCAGACCCCCCCCCTTGAATAGTTAGAACCTGCGAATGTTTGGAACGCCTATAAAAATGCTAAAAACAGCCTATTTTGTTAGTTAAAACTCAAGAAAAACCCACTAAAAATTTTCATACATGGTTTTTTTAATAGTTTTATCACAAAAAGTGTATTTTATGATGAAATTCATCAAAAAAACCAGGAATTTGGTGGATATTTACCATAGAAAAATACCGTGAATGCGCAAATTTTCCGCGAATAATGCAGGGAAACGTTCCCGAGAGAAATCCGCGAATGTGTGAGTCCGCGAATCTGGAGAACGCGAATACGGGGGGTCCACTGTATATTGGTTGCTTGCTTTGTTCTTACCTTGGCTCTGGCTTCCCTAGCAGCCTCAGCCTCAGCTGCCATGGCTCGCTGCAGCTGGACTGGCAGCCGGACGTCTTTTCTGTGGAAGGTATTTGCCCGTGGTAAAGACAGTTTGCGTATAATGGCAGCAAACAGAAAACCAGTTACATATATAGACAAACGAATAGATAAACATTAATAAATTTGTACTGTATAGATAATTAGGTTGAAAAGTCAAAAGTACCGCCTTAATTTAGCAGACCTCAGCTAAGCAGACCTCTTTAGTACTTATCAGCTATCATATATGATTACTGTTTCATATGCTGCCATTTTGGATGTGATTCATTTTTATATATATCTCTTAAATTGAATGTTAAGTTGCAAAGTATAGAGGTTAGTTTAAGCTAAGACCATTTAGAATTGCTTTTAACTGTAAGATATCTTTAAAAATATTCAAGTGCAGGCTATAGCATGTATGAGGTCTTGGTTTCCTAACATACTTGTTTGTACTTATCAAAAAGGCGAGACTCCCAAATTATCTGTTAAATTGAGGTGTTACTAGAATTTTGCTCTCACCATTGTATGGTACCTTAAATGTGCTGTAGCATCGTATAAAGCTGATGCAAGTTAAACAAATGACTGCACAGTTTCCATACTGTAATGATCAAATTATAAGGACTCTACATTGTTTAATATAATTTTGCCTGATATCAAAGAAAAATAATTCATAAGAGGGTTTTTTACATTTTTCTAAACTAAATTTTACCTGATATGAAAAATAAATAATTTTGATAAGGACTCTATACATTACCTGAAAGAAATTTTACATGATATCAAGGGGAAATATTCATATAAGAATTCTTTATATTATCTATAATAAAATGTACCTGATATGAAAGAAAAATACTTCATTTGAGCACCAGCTTCCTTCTCTACTTAACCAAAAATTTATTTTTATGAGCACAGTACTTCCATAAACAAGACAAATGTCTACAGAGGGGGTTTCCAATGGGTTGTAAAGTAGGGAAAAGTTGATGGACTTCCATGCACTTGATGTTATCTATTCTGGAATACAAGAACAACAGTGACAACATACATAAGAGAAAGTTAACAAAAGTCTTACTATTACAGACACAGGACAATGTTTCGTAAGGTATAGTTGAGAATCCTCTGAGCTGTCAATATAAAGCACTACCTGTTGTATGAGACTACAGGATTGCCATGCCACATTCTACTGATTATGGGAAAAAAATAGATGTAAGTCTTGTTTCATCTGCCAGTATCCTGTGTCAAACCTCTTATTAATTTCAAAGCAGGGCTCTAAGTTATGTTTGTGACATCTCTGTTTATATATAGTACTATCTTATTTCCATATACATTATTATTAATATTATTATTCTTATGATATTATGCAGTAGATAAACCCCTATTCATGTGGAACAGGTCCTGATGGGCCATTGACTTGAAATTCAAGCTTCCAAAGAGTAAGATGTTCATTTGAAAGGAGTTACCGAAGATAGTAGGAAATGCAAAAAAGAAGAGACCAGTTATATGCAAAGATGAATAAAAAAAAATTAACAAGAAGAAATAGTTAAAATGTTAATAGATTGCAAAAATTACAAGAAGGATTGTTACTGAGGAGTGAATTGTGAAGTCTGCAGTTTTTATTTCCATTGTCTGGTTATCCTCTTTCATTTGCAATGTCACGTAATATGTTGTTGGTGGGGAGGTGCCTTTCTTTTTAAGGATGATTCCCCACTTGTGGTAGTGGCTGCTAGGGTTGTACATAGTTCTGGAATGGTGCTTCAGTCTCTCAGACTTTATCATGAAGTTGTACATTGCAAATGGTGTGCAGTCTTCATGCCAACAGATGATTTATTAAATGTAGCTTTTCACTGAGGGTTGTACATTCATAGGCAAAGCAACCAGCCTGAGAAGAGCGTTGTTAGGCTCAGAGGTCTGGATAAACTAATCCTTTATTATAATAATAACATAGGCAAAGCCTCCTATACTCAGCCATTCCTTGTCATGTTTTGCTCTTGCAAATGTAAACATTGACACATATAGGTCTCAATATATCTTGCGCAAGACATTCAAGCAAATACAATGGAAATCTGTTAGCATTTGCATACGAGCAAAAAGTCTTCGTAGCGTGTTGTAAATAAAATTAAAATGAATATAGTATTAGCATAAGTAACAGAAATAATTTTAATGGGAAAACAGGAATAATGCACTAAAAATGCCATCCTAATCTAAAAAGCATACCTTTCACTTAAAGTTCTTTGGACAACTAATTCTTACAGACAGGTTTACAGAACAAATACTGTAAGTTTACCAATGCCAAGTTGTATGTCATTAAATTACAAGCTAATTAAACAGATATAACATTAAGAAAATAAATAAAAATTAATTAAGTAAGTCTAATCAGGGAGGAGAAGCCAGGGCTGTTGTATGAGTGAGACTCCTGGATGGTCCTAGGAAGAGGCAAACAAATAAAGGATAGAAGGACGTGCATTGCAAAAGGATTCATAAAGTTGACTTTGAGAGTCATTTTATAGCAAACTGAAGAGAATACTGGATTTGAGGATAATTAATAGTGATCTGGAAGACACAGAAATCCACAGGCCTAAGGGGTTATAGGCAGAACCAGATTGGTAGACATATACCTGGTTGAGGTGATGTGTATAGTCAAAATAAATCATGTTTTAATGGCATATACTACAAGGTTTGTGGATACATTCAAGGAAGGATAATTTTAATGATTTGATAGTTACTGGGAAATATACTATTTTAGGAAATGATAAGGATATATTATTGACATTTTCTGAAAAGCTTAGAAATTTTGTGCTTTTGCAATAATAGATGACATGATGGTAGGTTAAAGATAAAGAGAAATTTTGTAATTTTGAAATTACAGTAGTAATTGCAGTTTTATAAATAACAAATTTTGTACTGTACTTTGTTTTTATTATGATGGTACATACATTCACCAGATCTGTGGGAAAATTCAGTCAATTAACAAACAGAATCAGTAACAGTAGAATTTCACAGATGTTGACTGCAAATTCACAAAAACATAAGGAGATAAGTCATGCTTCCACAAATCACCCAAGAGGTACACAAATTTACCAAAAGATCTCTCCAAATGGAGGGGTACGGGCATGGGAAAGGCACTAAACAAAGGGACAGGGCCGAGCAGGCAGGGTTATGCCAGTGAATCTGTTACTCACATTTCAACCCTCTCCACCTTAATGCCCCAATTCTCTGTGGCATCGTCTAAGACTCCCTGTAAGGATGAAGGAGGTTTTGTTGTCGTCACTGTTTAATCACCAACACACATTCGAAAGTAAATGACTTAATCCTAGTCCTGGTAGAAGCAGATGTGCAAAGTGGATATCACAGAGAGAGAGATAGATTTAAGTAAGAATTAGAATAGTGTGTACTATGTGTGTCTCTGTGTACTTCTACCAAAGGAATCAAAATGAGAAAGACGGAACAGTTGACTATATACTTACATCTCCACTCTCTCTACCTTGATTCCCCAGTTGTCTGTGCCGGCATCCAGATAATGCTGTAATGATCTGAAATTGCAGCTAAAAGGAGAATGACCCAGCATTTCTTCACCATTCCTCATATCTTATGATTGATGGGAAGAGATGCTGCTCTCAGTAAGCGACCTCGTTTTCAGAACGTCACTTTAGTTTGAAGTTACCAAGAAATTTTACTTTTAGAATCTTTATTCATTTTGTTAGTGATGTTGTTTTTGAAAGTTAAAACTTTCAGCAATGCTTTTGACATTTTCGGGACAAATTAGGAAAAAGAATTGGTTGCAAAGCCCTAATTCAAGTAGGATCTTTGGAAAGGAATAGGAAACTGTTTATGAAACTCATTGATATGCCATGTGTATGTAAAAGCTTAGAACTAGGCAATGCAACAAAATATTACCAACCTTGATATTCTTTTGTAATCATTGACATGAATACAAAGAAAATATCAATGAATGCCTAAATATTGATCACACTTTATTATCAAAGATATGGTGGATTAGGTTGTGGAGTGTGCAAATTGTAAGGAGGTTTATATCTGAGAAGTACAGTGGAATTTTGTATACTATAGAAATTTTTCATGAAAATCGAGTTTTGTCATTTTTCAAATGACGTTTCATTATTGCTTTGAAAGTTACATATATTATTGTAATAAAAGCTATAGTATTCCTGTTGGTATCAAGGAATTTTAGTTTCAATATTTTTTAATTAATGGAATTAGATTTATACATACACCCTCACAAAGTTGAAACATTTGGAACATGTCAAATAAGGGATTTTGACGTAGGAAAAATCTATTTCTGGGCGAGGAAGCTTCAAATAATTGTTCCCTCATATTTCTGTCATCTTCTGAAGACATATTTCCTTGGAGGAAAAAAAAGCAGAACTTGGCCAAATTCAAAAGTTATTGAATGTTTCTTATTACTGAGAGTAGACAAAATTTGTTTAAATTTCTTGTGAAATCTTTTTAGCTTTGTTATCTGGGAAGTGCTACATTAACCTGTGTCTCATACAAAGAGTTATTTCTTTTGTATGTCTTCACTTGGGACACACTTATCAATATGAGATAGGAGGCGCAGGACACAAGTGAAATTGAATTATCAGAGAGCTTCAAAATTAGTCAAGAGATTGTGTTTCACAGGTACAATTAGATAGGGAGGGAATATTGGGGTAGTTGAATGGCAGTCAGTCGAGGTCATGAATAGCCGTACCATAGGTAAAGAGAGACTTGATAATGCATTGTTCCTTAGACAGGTAGATAAAGTAGTGATAACTCGATGGAATATATTGACTTTATTATTGTAAATTTTCTTCAAGGGGGTAACTGGCCCTGTAGTTTTCTTTGATGGACTCTTTCTAGAAGGTGGATCTCTGCTGTCCTATGAAGCATTGCTAATCACTACTCTGTTGGTGGATACACAAAGTCTCTTTACACATCAGAGTCTTGCATCACTGACCTTCCTTCTTCTACCACAGCTGAAGTCTTTGAAATTATGCTTCCTGCATATTATGCAAATCTTGTGACCTTTTCTTGTGTCATAAGTACTATGGTCTTTGCAAAACAAGATCAACTGGAAACCCTCTTCTTACATGACTTGCATGTGACCAGCCCTTTTCAGGAGCTTTGAAGAATATTATATCACCACCCTTGGTATTTCAAAGGCATTTGCTAGCCAGTTGCTTCTGGAAACCAATTTCAAGTTTCTTCTGGTCTATTTGTGTTGTAGATGATGTTATGTGTGTCCTTCTTCATAGCTCTAGTGGTGTTACTCTGGGATCTTTTCTGTCATCTGCTCCTCCTTCAAAATCTTGTACTCATTTTACTTAGACTTTTGCAGTTTGATGAAGATAGATGTGGTGAACAGTATCTGGACTTGGAGAGGAGTGGTGGTTTATGGGAGTGTTTTCATCAGTTGAACACAAACTTTTTGTACCTTCACAAGAACATTTGAGGATTTGGAAGCTGAACCCCTCTGGATGTCTGCTCTAAAAGGCAAAGCTCTAATTCTTGTATCCGTGATGAATTTTCGGTCTTATTGAAGATGTAAATATGGGTTTTATGCAGGCTCCACAATGAAGTTTGCATATCTCCATATGCAGGACACTTTGAGTACTTTGAATGGGACTGATAAATCCTGTAGGAGACTTCCTGATCTTATTATATATCAGTCTAGTCTCTGCGGAAAACTAAGTTCTCACAAGAAATTTGAAGACTGAGATGTTTATTGTTGATAAAAATATGGTTTTATTGATTTCAACATACTTTGACTGAATTCTGTAATTTCTGTACCAAGCAAGAAAAATCATGGTCAGAAATGTAGAATAAACTTTAAATGAAACCTAAAAATACTTTTATGTCAACTTTCCAATTGTGTCTTTATGCAAATATACAAAAATTAGAATACAGACACCACCTTACTTATGAACATTCAACTTGAAAACATTCAGAGATACAAACAAGTAAGTAGAGTGGTTTCTGTAACTACAAGTTTAGATAAGTATGAACACTGAAAACCAAATGCGAAAACGACACTCTTGTGGGTGGTCACTTTACCTGCATGTCGCATGAGATGGACTCTCGGTCTCCTAGGATCTCATGCAAGTTCTTCGTACCTAGCATGTTCCTGAGAGTGGTCTGAGCCAGGAGGCGCGTCGAATGGTGGGCGTTCTCCACATTCGCAACGCTGACGGTGGCGTTGCTCACCCTGTAGTAGACGACGGCATCTACACTCACCGTCACGCTGTCCTTTGTCAGGACCTGCGCATTAAGGGGTTGAAAGTCACTGGGATGTGTTCATAAGAGGGCATCTGCGTAGCTGAATGGTGTGACGCTTCTAATGGGACTTGAGATAATTACTGGTAGCATTCTCTCTTATTTATTATGGGTGTTAGATATAGAATTCAGTCATTTTTGTTCACTGACATTACTTTTTTAGAGGTTAGTGACTACACTGCATTTTGAGAGAAGGCAAAAAATCTTTATTTATTATTCTACTAGAAAGCATATTTCTTATTACACTTACAGGGTATTCCAGACAATGTAGGATTTGTTGAACAAGGAACTGGCCGATTTAAGAGATTATTTGGCAAAATAAAATTTTTGTAATACCAGAAATCCATGAACTTGGCTAGATTTCTAAAGTATTTACATTTTAAGAATACTGAAAATGTTGTCAATGGAGTTTTGTATTTGTATTTATGTAAATAAAAGGGTGGAGGCCTACACTAAATCAGATTTTTGTGGTGTGCTGAAATTTACATGCACGTATGCTACTAATATTTCTTGTGTCCTGAGCCGAGCATTAAAGTTTCTATGTACGTTTGTGTTACTGTTTCTTAGCAAATAGTGTAGGGTTTATGTTACTTTTGCTAATTTCATAGGCAAAGCATGGTAGTATGTGTGTAAGAAGTTACTAATATTTTTTATTTACAGTAGAACATAAAATTTGTGTGTGCTCATACATACCATAGATAAGTTCTTTTATTGTTTTGCTTTTTATTTGAGCTTTCTAAGTGTTATTGCGTGTCACTACATCCAAACAAGTAGTATTGAAAAGAATGTCAAGATTTATTATTATAGGGAAAATGTCTGTGTGAGTAAAATTAAACAAAATGGACGGAATATAAATGATCAACACTTATCAGTGAGGAAGGGGTATATATAAATATACAGTACTACACATTTATGCCTAAATGAAAAATATGTACTAAACATAAATAAATCTATGACGTCATGTTCTCACCCACCCAAAACTCCTGTCTTCTTTTTTCTTTTTAAATGCAGATGGAAAAGTGCTTCATCGTAGGCACACAATTACTGTTAACATCTACTGGGTTGCTTTGGAAGGAATGTAAAAAATAAAAAGAGTAAAGTACATTCTTTAATTACAGCTTGCAACAGCCCTTGTCTTGCTCTCTACTTTTTGGTTGCACATGCTTGTTGAGGGAACATAACATATATATATATATATATATATAATATATATATATATTCTATATATATATATATATATATATACATATATATATATATATTTATATATTATAGAATAAGAGGATGAGTGAGGGTGTGTTGGGGAGGTGGATGGTAGTGGGGGGAGACATAAAAAACACGCTTATTTGTCGGGCCAGGGCCAAGGGAGGGTGGGAAGTATAGGATCATGATACCAGGAGGAAAATATTTTTAGAAAGGGAATTATTACGTGACATCTAAACAGGACTAAGTAAAGGAGACATAAACACTTTAGACTTATTTTTAAAATGAGTTTTTCATTGAAAGACTTTAGTTCTTTTTTATTTCAAGGTGTCTTCAGTACTTACATCAAGACTGAGCGATATTGACCACGTCAGAATTGCTTGAAATAGGATGAGTAGGGATGGAGATATAAAGGTTGAAAGTTCATTTTTTTTTTACTGGGGATATGTGGTATGATTGAAAATTGACGGTGGCTTGAAACATCTGGCAATTTGTATTTATTTGGTCTAGTTCTTGTTTTTTTTCTTTTTTGGCATAAGACAAATGTAATTAACAAATTGCCTTTCGATTTAGGTCTGTTATTGAGGAGTTACTACTTAATCGTATTAGGATTGGAAGATGCCTCTTTCAGTTTATGTACGTAAAAGCAAGGACAATCTCTCTCTCTCTCTCTCTCTCTCTCTCTCTCTCTCTCTCTCTCTCTCTCTCTCTCTCTCTCTCTCTCTCTCTCTCTCTCCAATAAATTTGTGTGAATTATATTTTACATATCTTTTTATGCACCAAAAGCTGCCTTTCAGTTGCTGCCATAGGCCTATATGTTTTGTGAATCATTGGAAGTCTGTGGTCATTTGGTAAACACTGCCTGAGGTCACTGACAGTCTACAAAAGCCCTTTTGTTCAGATTATTATAATGAACAGTTAATTTAAACTCTTGACTAACAAGCTTTTACTTGTTCAGGTAAGACTGCTACTTTTGAAGACGGCCCCAGGTAGGAATCCATTAAGCCTATTCAACACAGAACCAAAACAACCCCTTTGATGGATTTGGTATAATCATTATCAAATGAATCACTGAATGGAAAGCGGTTGAGCCAGGTTCTTCATCTTCCTACTCTGACGTAGGTGAATTCTATGTTTGGCCATTGGGCGATTGATTGGTTTCATTACGTAAAGTGTAGAAATTGTATACAACAGCCATGTTACATGTTATCAGAAATAAGCTTGTGTTTTGAATGAAATTGGAATTGAAAGATAAAGTGGAATTTGACTGATGTAGGCTTCTTCAGTCAGTCTTGGGGGAGGCGATGGAATAGAAACAAATGCCTGCATGAATAAGTTAAAAACGCTTGGCAAAGTACCATCAAAGGAAAGGAAAGGACCCAAAGAAGAGATTCTGCAAAAGTGAGAACTGAACAGTGGTGCTATCTGCTTTCTGATTTGTTTTGAGGACTTTTCTGCTCAGAGGATTCTCTATCAGTGTCATCATCACCATCATTATCATCCAGACTTGCTAACTGGTGTCTGCAGTTTAGCATTTTACCTCCATTCCCTCATCTTTACTTTAGTCTTGCTGTTCAACCTTTCTAACTATTACTTCCTAAGTGCAACAGTGAGGGTTCCCCCCGCCCCATTCCCTTGTGCTCCACCTCATTTGTTTCCTAGATCTGTTTATCTTGCTCTCCAACCACTCCAATTCCTTCTTTTCAGTGTCTTAAGCAAAGAATGCCCTAAGTTCCCCAGTGCGTGACTTGAAAACATAAATTTTATGAATTTTATTAATCTTCTGGGCTTACTTTTGGATGGGTTCCTATAGGATCTTATTTAGCACATCTAGAGGACTCCATTTTTTGGGGGCAGCTGGGGATTCACTTTCAGTTTATAATTACCTTGAATAATGCGGTCTTCTGTATCATAACTTTTTTAATATATATTTACACATGCTGTGAGGAATTAAATTCTTTGTGAAGGATATTAGAACTTATTCTGAAATATAAAGTATTAATACTCGCATGGTGTTGATCAAATTATTATTATTTTGAGTTGGCCCTGTCGGGGAATGTTGCTGTCAGTGCACCTTATGCGTGCACTGTAGGCATTACTTATGGTTTTTTGCATCTCTTTGGCCCCTAGCTGCAACCCTTGTCATTGTTTTTACTGTACCTCCCTTCATATTCTCTTTCTCCCATCTTGCTTTCCACCCAGTCTAACAGTTATTTCATAGTGCAGCTGCAAGATTATCATCCTGTTACACCTTTCAAACCTTTTTACTGTTCAGTTTCCCTTTCATCGCTGAATGACCTCTTAGGTCCCAACGCTTGGCCTTTTTGGTAAATTCTATATATTCCATTCCATTCAAGCCAAGTTTATATAGTTCAGTTATATTTAAATCACAAAAAGCTGTTCGTCAAACCGGATACAATAGCCTTTGAAGACTATGGACTAGTGAGAGTATATTAATTCATTTTGAAAAGGTAAACATTTGAAACCACCAAAGCAATTTGTCAGATTGTATACAATAACATTCAAAGACTATGGATCAGCGAAGCAACAGAATTATCCAACAAAGTGGTAACATATATTGCAGAGTGAAAACAAAAGCAGGGAGAATCAAAATCGTAGGTAAAGTCATGGGGTACTATACCAGTGATATCAGTAGATCTTGGATAGGAACTCTAAAAAGCCCTATGAGAAATATCAGTCGAGACGTATTAAAATAACTCCTGTACATATTTGATGACTTCACTTGATGGTAGGAAGAAAAGTACTTGAGCAAGATTGCCCCCTCAGTCTATATAAGGGATTTTGACGTAAGGAAAAATCTATTTCTGGCGATTGGCTCGTGTCGCCAGCGAAATATCCTTTAATCTATTATTTCTAGGGTAAATGTACTAACACTACCAGAGAATAATAAAATAAAGAAAAAGGTCAGTGTAACTGACTCGCTCACCCTCCAGGAGGGTGTCGGTATGAACACTAGGCGAGTGAGACCACTACCACGAGCCAAATGCCAATAGAAATCTCCCACTACAAAAACCCTCCAAGAGGGGAGCCGTCCCACAGAGTGAGCAGCTCGTACTACTACTACTCCATCCCATGCTGCCGACTGCTGCGCCTCTGGTGGCCATCCTGAAGTTAGCAGACAATCTTGAGCGAAGGGATGGGTAGGGTGGGATTTCGCTGGCGACACGAGCCAATCGCCCAGAAATAGATTTTTCCTTACGTCAAAATCCCTTTTTCTGGGCTCAGCTCGTGTCGCTGCGCGAAATCGTACCAGAGAAATAGCACAAGATTGTAAACAAAGTAATAAAATAAAATAAATCAGAATAGGTCTCAAATAAAAGATAAAATATATATAAAGAGAATATAATTGCTAAAAAGATACATATACACAGTGATATAAAAATAAAAAAATAAAAATTGCTTAAATTACCCTTAAACCTAATCATGTTTGATAGCATAAGGTAATTTACATATATACAGGTAAAATGATTTACATGTCTCCAATGATATCTGTGTAACAGCATGTATCAAAAGAATAATAGCAATTAATATAAACAGATAAACAAAACAACCAACAATAATAATATATAAGGAATGTATATGACTTAATATACAAAACCCGTAACCATTGTAATATGATGTATCCCCTAGCATAAAAATAAGGGGGTAACATCCATGAGATCAATGTTTGTAATCATCTGTGAGTGTCCCTAGCCAGACAATAAGGGGCACTACACTATCATAAAAGCAGCTAAGACACAAGGTGAATGCAAATGAACAAGGTAGGAATAGACGAACTGTTGGGTGAGGCAGGTAGAAAGGAGGACTGAATCTTCTACTACAATTTAGCTAGAGTCAGGGGAAACTATGTTACCCGCTGCTACTGCTGGGAATTTCAGAGCTTCCAAGGACTTAAGGTAGTGACGTTTGAACACTGTCGGCGATTTCCATCCGGTATACTTTTTCAAATCATCGAAGTTCATATGTTGGAAGTAATTAATTGAGGTGGCTACTGCCCTGACATCATGTGCTTTCGGGAAAGAGTCAGGATTGGCTTGTTTAATAAAGTACAGGATTTGCTGCCTGATGCCTTTAATGGATAAAGTTCCACCTTTTTCCCTCTTAAAGATGGGGCCCCCGATGAGGATGAGGAGGTCCTGGACAGAAAGGCTCGTAAGGTTGAAACTGGACAAAGGGATACATCTTGTGGAAGGGGTAGTACCTTCCAAGGTTCCCACCTCATCAAAGGATCTTCATTCTTGCTAAAAAGCTACGTTCCGGAGAAAGTAGGACTTCCCCTGTGGGAAGGAATTGAATATGATCCGGATCCCTGGATAAAGCCGACAGTTCTGAAATTCTTGCTCCTGAAGCTAAACTTAATAAAAATAGGGTTTTTCTTAAGAGCATCATAAACGAGCATGTGTCATTATCGGTTTCGGAAGCCAGTTTTAGAACATCGTTTAAGAACCATGAAACTGACGTAGGCCTCACAGAAGGCCTAAGTCTAGCACATGCCTTAGGAATAGACGAGAAGTAGGAATCCGTCAAGTCTATGTTAAATCCAAATTGAAATATCTTTTTCAAAGCTGACTTGTTTGTCGTAATCGTGGCTAGCTGCTAAACCTTTTTCAAATAAGGATCTGAAAAAGGATATAGCTGAATTAACTGTCATGATTTCAATATCTGATTCTCTCAGGAAGGTTGCTAACTTTTTGACAGCAGCATCATACTGTCTCAAAGTTGAATCCCTTTTATCGGATTCCAAGAAGAGAATATTCTGAGGGTCAATATTCGCATCTCTTTTTGCCGCAAACTTCATGAAATCCATAAAGTTAGGGTTTTGAGAATCCCTGAGGAAGCGAACACAGTCTTCGTTTGTACTGACTGGGAGAGCTTGGGACTGGGGATCCGAAGAGGACGAAGGCCCAGCTCCAAAATTAGAGGATACCAGTTGCTCTTCGGCCAGTCTGGGGCTACTAGAGCCACTTGACCTTGAATGTCCTGAGTTTGTTCAATACTTTCATGAGGAGATTCACTGGAGGGAAGACATAAATCTTCTCCCAGTTGTTCCAGTCTAGAGCCAGGGCGTCCGTGGCATAGGCCAGAGGGTCCAGGTTGGGGGCTACATAACACGGTAGTTTGTGGTTCGCTTGGGATGCGAAGAGATCCACCTGTAGCCCTGGGACTCTTTGAAGGATCCATTGGAACGAACTGTTGTCCAGTGACCATTCGACTCTAGGGGTACTGATCGGGATAGGGCGTCTGCTATGACGTTTCTCACTCCAGCTATGTGAGTGGAGGAAAGATGCCAACTGAACTTGTCTGCCAGGGAGAAGATGGCTACCATGACGTGATTTAGATGACGTGACTTGGAGCCTCCTCTGTTTATACAATGTACTACCACTGCGCTGTCCAGGACTAGCTTTATGTGGGAGTACTTTGGTGGGCGTAACCTTTTTAGAGTCAAGAACACTGCCATTGCCTCCAGTACGTTTATATGGAACTGACGGAACTGAGGTGACCAAGTCCCTTGAACCTTTTTTTTGACCTGGGAATACCCTCCCCAGCCGCTTAAGGACGCGTCTGTGTGGATGGTGATCCCTGGTGGAGGGAACTGAAGGGGTACTGACATTGACAAATTCTTGACTCTCGCCCACGGGCCGAAGTCGATTCTTTAGAATCAGAGGCACTGAGGATAGTTTGTCCCTGGACCTGACATTTGCTCGCGAGCGCCAGATTCTGGTTAGGTCTTTCAGTTTGGCTTTCATTAAGACGTTCGTCACTGATGCAAACTGGAGAGAGCCGAGGATCCTTTCCTGAGCTCTCCTTGACGCTAGTTTGTGACTTAGAAATTGCTTGACTGACTTCGCTATTTCTTTCCTTTTGGTTGATGGAATCGACAGAGTGTGGGAGGATAGATTCCATTGAATGCCCAGCCACTGAAAGTCTGACTCTGGAGTGAGTCTTGATTTGGACCTGTTTATCTTGAAGCCTAGATATTCCAGGAACTGAATCACTTTCAGTGTAGCTCTGTTGCATTCCTCGACTGTTGGGGCCCAGATCAACCAATCGTCGAGATACGCTACTACCATAATCCCTTTGTATCTGAGTTGTTGCACTACCACTTCCGCTAGCTTCGTGAACACTCTGGGTGCCACGTTGAGTCCGAATGGAACTACCTTGAAGGAGAATGTCTGGTCTCCTATCTTGAAACCCAGATACGGACGGAAGTGTCTTGCAATAGGGATATGATAGTAGGCGTCTGTAAGATCGATAGAGGTGGTGACGGCCCCACGGGGAAGTAAGGTCCGCACCTGTGAGATCGTGAGCATCTTGAACTTGTCGCAGCGGATGGCTAAGTTTAAGCGGGACAAGTCTAAGATTACCCTTCTTTTTTGTGAGCCTTTCTTTGGCACGCTGAACAAGCGACCTTGAAATTTTAATCTCTTGACTCTCGCTATAGCTCCTTTCTGAAGGAGGTCCTCCGCGTACTCTGTCAATTCTTTGGAAGGAAGTTGACGGAAAGGTCTGGCTGGAGGTGGGTTCGTCAACCAGCTCCAACCCAGCCTTTTGACACTATGCTCTGAGCCCATTGGCTGAAGTTCCACCGGTGGCGAAAGTGAAACAGCCTCCCTCCTACCTGAAGTTCTTCATTGGTTCTGGTAACCGCCTCGGCCTCCTCTGAAGTGCTTTCCCCTATTAAAGGGGCCTCCCGATCCTCTCCCACGAAAGGACCGCTTACCTCTGCCTCCCTTACCCGAGCGGTCATACTTCTGTGAAGCTTGACTCTCGAAGGCTTGATTGTAAGCTGGAGAGATGGCGTAGGAGGTGGAGGGCTGAGGCTGAGGGGATATCACATAAATTGGCTGTGATTGACCTTTAGAAGTGGAAGGTTGGGCTGTCTGCACTAACGGCACTGCTGGAACTTGTTGAGGAAAGCGTGGTTGCTTTTTCTGGTAAGGTTGGAAACGTCTGGGTTTCCTCTGTCCCTTACCTTTAGCTGTCAGGTCTTGCCTCCTCTTAGCGTAAGGCCCCAACGGTCCTTAAGGCTCTGGTTCAACCTCGTAGCCTCTGCCTGGACTTCCTTAACCATAGCTTCTGGGAAGAGATCTGCTCCCCAGATGTTAGAGGAGAGTAACCTATTCGGCTCATGTCGAATGGTTGCCTCTTGTAGGACATGTTTCCTACAATTCGTTCTAGCAGTGGCAAACTCGAACATATCTGACTGTACCGTTTGAGTCAGGGCTTTGGTCATGAGCTTAAAAATCGGTTCTGATCCATAGGCCATGGTTGCTACCTCAGACATAGCCATAGAGTTGATTGATCTGGCTAGTCGTGATTTTGCGTCAAATTCAGCCTGAATAAGACTATCTGGGAGCCTGGGTAGCTTTTCACCAAACTGCTCCATAGCACAGTCCGGTTTGAGTTTGCAGCTGAGAATGTGTTCGGCAAGTCTTCCCACAATTCTCCAACTGAGGGAGTAACGGAGATGTGGGATCTGCTTCCTTCAACTGAGCATAGGTTCCCCCTTCTGGGACCGCTGGGATGGTCGACCTCGCTATCTTGGTTTAGGAACGGGAGCGGGGTATACCTCTCATCCATTGTGAAAATGGTAAAGGGACTTTTAAATGGTTGTATCTTGGTATTAGAACAATCCATGTCCTCTAAACACCTGAAGCCATTCTCTCTGAGCCTGGTCTCGTGAATAGAGGACTGTCTCCTTTGGTACCCTATCGTCCGAACCATAGCCGAAGGCGTGAGCCTTGCGTAGCTATGAACGGAGCTGGGAGGCCTTCCGGGTAGAACTCGAAGTCCTCTATTCTTCGAGTCCCAAATTCCGGTATAGAGATGAGACCGTCCTGGAAGGGGGCGTATGACGCTACTCTCCATGGGTTGTTCATAGAGAAAGCAGGTAGTGAGTCATACGGAGGAAGCTGAGTTCCACTTGTGTTTTGGAAAGTGAAGGAGAGGCTAGAGGAGCTTCTCTCAGCCCGGCTATAATGGTGTCTTGGGAAGTAATCCTATCCGACAGACGAGAGATCATTTGTTCCATACTACTCTTTAGGGACCCAACCAGGTCGCCCACCTGTTGCAACAGGCCAGCATTGGAGTCCAAAGCCGGAGCTACTGCGGAGGTGGAGGGGAGGCTCTGAATCGGAACCAATGGTAGCGGAACTGGATGACATCTGCCGGAGTGCGAGATCTCTCTCTGGAGGATTTACTTCTCGAGGACTTAGAGCCGGAGCTAGAAGCTTTAGACCTGTCTGGTCCGGGATTCCCAGCCGGAGACTTACGTGAGGAGGATGAAGTCGAGGTCGTCTTCTTAGACGACGATGACGTCTTAGTCAAGGTCATCACTTTAGCCTTGACCTTAGGTCTAACCGAAGCGTCAGGAGGAGTATATAATTCGTCACCCGTAAGCCTTGGAAGGATGGAGAGGTTGCAGGGTAGAAGAAACAGTTACGCCCAAGGGTGACCCTTGGGTGTCCACCTTACTACCTCGACCAACAGGTCGTCTATACCTACCATAGGTTCAACATTAATATCCAGGGTTGCGACATCCGTGGAGATATCCTGGTCTGATCAGTTAAGGAGGCAGCCAGCTGTTGTTGGATGAAGGCGATAGTCGGGTCCGCCTCTACCGGGTCGACGTACCCTGTCGCCTTGCCTCCGGGGAAGATTAATAATGCCAACCGCTTCTCCAGGATGTAGGGCTGACCCTTGGCGGCGTTCTTGCCAAAACCGCCGACCCAGGCCCGCAGGGTAGCCAGTGCGGTATCCCTTACTGCCGGCGCCTGTAAGAGAGGGCGTAGTTTAGATTTAAGAATCACTTAAAACTAAAACTTAAAGTAATAAACTTAAACTAGATGCCTTAAGTTGAAAGTAAATGATGAAAACTTAAGCACTAAAATAGAAGCGGAGCAGCTACTGGAGATGGAATACTTACCCCTTCCAAAAGCTGGCTCACCAGATCGTAAAACATATGGTACACGTCTCATGGTACCAGACCTGGATGTCCCCGTGCGGAGTCGCGCATGGAGCATGGGACCGGCAAACTTCGTGTCCACATGGGTCCTGAAGTGTGGCGGAACATCCCGGATGCTCACAGTTGGTGGCCTGTAAGTGGGGAGACACATGAGCATCTTAAAAAGTATCACTTACAGACTAAAGGACAGAAGAACTCCGTTGCATGCCGGAGCTCGGAAAAAATTTGGGCATAACCCCTCCCTGCATCGCCTGAATAGGCTATAATCCCGGAGAGATCCGGTAAGACACGTAATGGGAGGGGGGATGGTTTTAAGAAACTTAAGATAAACTTATAGATAACTTAAACCTAAGCACCAACGAACCGGACTAAGTCCAGTGCGTAGCGGAGTGTAGTAACTCAGCCATACTGTAAGTTAGCAGGGACCCCACTGTATGTCCGGTCCACTCTGTGGGTGGACTAACATCTTTCCGCTGGATACCAGGACTCCGATCAGGGAGGAGCCCTAGTAAGGTGGGAAAGGGCGAGAAGACATACAGGCTCGAGCTAGCCCGGAGCGACAAGGTAGCAACGGAGGGGGGGTGGGGAAAGGCCAGTACCCCCACTACGTACCACCCGGCCGACCGAGAAGCCGGAGAGGTCGAGACCAGTTCTGGGTCTGTCCCGACTCCCCCGCCCCTCCGTCTGAGGAGAGAGAAGGGAGGCCTAGGCTCCGGGTTCAATGCGGAGCGGGAGCATGGGCAGACCGACCCACCCCCGCCCGACTCTATGGAAGAGCGGGAGGGGGGGGAAGGGAGACTGGACAGGCGTCTGGCTGACCCGTGATCACGTAGTGACCACGAGGCGGTAAGACTAAAATACGACAACTAAGCCTAGGATAACCAACTGATCAGAGAGATGCTATCGGGAAGCAACTGAACTGAAAAGCGGTAGCATATAGGCCCACTGGGCCAAAACCAACTAATCAGAGAGATGCTATGGGGAAGCGACCGAACTGATGAGCGGTAGAATAGGCTCAATGAGCCTGGACCTAGGCTAAGCCAGACGCCTAACTAACCTAACTATAACGAAATACATATTATAGATAAATAAAAATGAAAGAAAGAAAGTAATATAGCAGGAGAAAAAATCCAGGAGTGTACGACTAACCCGAAGGCAAGTCTACCACTCAAAGCTAGTCAGAGGCCGATACTAAGAACCTGGACTAGGGTCTGGATAGAAGAAGCCTACATAAGGTAAAATACATGCATGCATGAAAAACCTGAGTAGACCGTAACCTACGTAAAGCGGATAATAATATAGAGCGTACATAAATAAGGGGATGTTCTAGGTATGGGAGACCAAGAACGAACCCACCACGAGGCAGAACCATGCTGCCATGCTTCCGACCCCGAGACCGTATTTATACCTAAAAAACGGCAAATACTGTCTCAGGGCCGGAAAAAACCAACTAACCGTAAATACTGAGTACTTAACTTAGCTGCTGCGATAGCTGCACGCTCCATTATAGATAATCCGAAGAAAGGGCACAAAAAACACAGAGAGAAAAATAACACGTGTGACTCGTGTGCGCTAACTTGAAAAGGATGTCACCAGAGGCGCAGCAGTCGGCAGCATGGGATGGAGTAGTAGTTAGTAACGAGCTGCTCACTCTGTGGGACGGCTCCCCTCTTGGAGGGTTTTTGTAGTGGGAGATTTCTATTGGCATTTGGCTCGTGGTAGTGGTCTCACTCGCCTAGTGTTCATACCGACACCCTCCTGGAGGGTGAGCGAGTCAGTTACACTGACCTTTTTCTTTATTTTATTTATTCTCTGGTATGTGTTAGTACATTTACCCTAGAAATAATAGATTAAAGGATATTTCGCGCAGCGACACGAGCTGAGCCCAGAAAACAAGTTATTATCATTATTATTAATACTTGGGTTGTCCGTATTATAAGGTTCTCAAGGAGCTGCAGTGGCAAGGAACGCTGTTACGCTGGATCTGGCGACACTGGGGCGTAGCTTGGTTCCCCCTCTCCCAGTCCCCCCCCCCCCAGTGAGCTGTCTGCGATGCTCAGCCTTGGCTTGGCAGCCAATAGAGATGGAGCTCCCACTCGCTTCTCCTGCCAGGTGCGAATTACGCTCTATGATTCGTTTTTTGTGCACAAAAAACACTGCACTGGTGGACATCATTCCCAACTGTGTGAAGTCTACGGAGAAAAGTGTATGAGGTACAACATGAGTGCAATGGTGCAGAGAATACAAACGACAAGACTTACAGTCATTCATAACACATTCCAGAACTGGAGAGGAGCTGAAAGAAGAGATTTAAGCTACCTACGCGGAGCGGCGGAAGAGTTCTACGATTCAGGCATAAAGAAGATGGTACGCCGCATGCAAAAATGCATTGATCTCAACGGCGATTATGTGGAAAAATAGGAAAAAGTCTAAACTTTCCCCAAAAATGTATTATTCAATGCCAATAATAGCGACACGGCCGAGCCCAGAAATCATGTTTTTCATCGTGAAAAATCTTGGGAACCTTCTTTTATGGACAACCCTTGGAATAGGGCTTAGTTTTTTTCAGACCTCTGAGTCTTAAGTAGACTTCTCGGGCTGGTAATATATAACCAAGTAAAGCAAAGTAGAGCATAAAATTCTTATGATCCTACTGAAATTGCGTCCATCAGTTGAAGGTGTGTAAATTCCTAAAAACTGATGGAGACTTTCTTGCATTGTATAATTCCGACCCTAATAATGGAAAGGAATGTTTTCATGTTTTTTGTTTTAAAAAACTTGATCACATTTAATGGAAAAAACATTTATATTTGATTAACTCATGCGATACATTTTTTCTTTCTGGGATTGTCCTTGATGTTGGATTTCCAAGAGGACTTGTTTATATGCCTGTGAGGGTGTAGGTCATTCCTCATTGACCACCAATCCAAGTCATGACCAGACCCAACATTGTTTAACAAAAGCTGATTACAAGACCATCTGTATTTTCAGAAGACCAAGTTGGGCCAATTTTGCATTTTCAAGGTAAGCTTTCCTTATTTTATTTTACTGGTCTATGCACAAGGACTCATGCATAACATACAAAACAGGGAGAATCACGTATAAGGTCCAGTTATCCTTTAAGAGGATAGTGCAGTCAGTACATTGCATGTGGTTCGCTGTAGGCATTACTTAAGGTTGTTTGCAATGTTCCTTCCTCGGACCCCAAGCCTCAACCACCTTTCATTCCTTTTAGTGTATATGCATTCATGTATGCTCTGAATTTCCCTTTCAGTGCTGAAGATCTCATATGGTCCCAGTGCTTGCTTGACCTTTGGCCTAGATTTTACGTTCCATTCCATAATAAGTTGGTGACATGTGATAATTTTTAATTTCAGAGACTTTCTTTCATTGCTTTTCATAAGTTTATGGCTGTGAAATAGCAGAACATCAGTTGTGGAGTTTCATACATTAACTTTCTTGTGCTGAAATGTCCTAATTAGTAATTAACTTCCCAATGCTCGATTGATGTAGCATCGTTTAATTTGCGTACAGCATTAGTGCATATGCACATATGCTTAAAAACCAGGAAAATGTTAAGTAGATTTTAGAAGTGACAAGAAGAGTTGCCAAACACGAATTTAAAATCAGCATGAACATTGGAGGAAACTCATATAAACAAACATTTAACATTGGGAAAAACTAGGTACTTAAGGTGGGGGTTATAATAGAAACTTTATAAACAGCAATTATAACAGCTCTACAACATCATTTAAAAGTGGGAGTGGAGGGCAGCAGGGGGTGGCACGAACGGGCGGTCAAAGGAGGGTATATAGATATATATTATATATCTATATATATATATATAAACCAAGGGAGTGGTAATATATGTACGTATATATACAGGTCAAAAATCTAAATGACCCTATAGTGGGTCACATCAGCTTACAAATAGGTCACACATGCTTTTACAGTTCTGTATATAAATCTCATGCACATTAGAGATAGAGAGAGAGAGAGGAGAGAGAATTGGGTCTTGTCTTTTGCAATGGTCCATATTCAGAGAGAGAGAGAGAGAGAGAGAGAGAGAGAGAGAGAGCGAGAGAGAGAGAGAGAGAGAGAGAGAGAGAGAGAGAGAGAGAGAGAGAGACTTTCAAACATTAAGTAACTTAGTTAACTCAAGTTGCTAAGTTTTTTATTTAAATAAAAACGTAAAAAGCATAGTAAATGAAGAACGAAGAGAGAGAGAGAGAGAGAGAGAGAGAGAGAGAGAGAGAGAGAGAGAGAGAGAGAGAGAGAGAGAGAGAGAGAATTGTATATGCACAGGAGTTACAGATCAGCGATGAGAGCAAGGGAGAAAAAAGAGTAAATGCACAGGAATACAGATGAGAGAGAGAGAGAGAGAGAGAGAGAGAGAGAGAGAGAGAGAGAGAGAGAGAGAGAGAGAGAGAGAGAAAGTAGAATGTATTTGGAACTCGAATGTCAAAATACTAATTATTACTGTGAGAGGCTATTCAGAAGGCATCCTCTTGAGTTTATCATAAAGGAGTTTGCTTGAACTGAATGCTTTCGTACTGAGACTAATAATAATAATAATAATAATAATAATAATAATAATAATAATAATAATAATAATAATAATAATAACAATAATAATAATATTATTGTCATACCCTAACTCTCTCTTTTTACTTAAAGTTTGATTACTGATTTGTGTGAGATTCAGGCAAATCATTTATTTTCTTTAGTAACTATCAATTTATCAGATCATAAAACTCTTTCTTGCACTTTATCAAAGCATAAGACTCTAGTTTACAGTTTGTTATATAAAAAGTATAATGAATTGTTATAAAACAAGTATAATGAATATAGATCATATAATTCTTTCTACCGAATGTATTTCACGAGCAACTTTAGATAACTCAGTCTATTCACGTATCTTTAAACTTTGGGAACTAGAATGATAATGATCAGTTGACAGTATAAATTTACGAATAAATGTTTCAAGAGAGTTATGCCAGGTGCTTCGTTAATTTTACAAATTCCGGGAAAACAATACATTCCAAAAAAGTATAAGTTCCAAAATAAAATTGTTTAAGGTTAGATGGAGGAGGTCCTTTCGTATTTGTGCAAAAGGTGCCTATGGACAAGTCATTATTAAGAGGATTTTGTTGTTGGACCAGGTTCCTTGATCTTGATCTTGCTTGCAACCATATTCCCATGACTGTAAATTTTGAGAGGCCAGTCAGTCGATTGGCAAGGAGGAGGAGGGGGAGGAGGAGGAGGAGGAGGAGGAGGAGGAGGAGGAGGGAGGAATGAAGGAAGCAGCCAGCCTTTCTTATTTTATTTTTCTGTTCAGGTGGCGTCCATTTCTTGCTGGGCGGTGAATGGATGAGTTGGGTGGTTTTCTTTTTTATAAAACACAAAACCTACTCAGAACAGAAGGGAACATAACTAGGGGAAGTTGGAGGGAGGGAGGGAGTGAGGGAGGGAGGGAAAGAAAGAGGGGCATTTGGAGGGAGAGGGGGGAGAGGGATCTACCCACCTCTTGTGGAGGAACATCAAACGTGACAGTCCGCAGGTCGACTTTTCGGGACGACTCAATACAAGGAAGCGTGAAAAAGATGCCTGGAAAAATGCGATTGGGATGCCGTGAGGTACTAGGGAGAGTGGGGGGTCTGGTGGTGTTGGTGGTGGTGGTGGAGGGAGGGTGAGAGTGTTTTAGGGGGGAATGATGGAGAGAGAGTGAGTGTTGGGGAGGTGTGGGGCTGTGGTGGGGGAGACAAGACAAAACGAAAGATTGTGAACGAGGTTACTGCCAAAGGTAGAGAAATATATGTACACACAATTGTGAGAGGGCAATCAATTAATTTGAGGGGGTCAGGTCGTACATTGCTCTTCTTTTAGTTGTGGTAGGGTTGCAGTTGCTGCCAGGGTGGGGATTAGGGGCTTAAAAGGGTTGAGGGATGAGGGGAATGGGGAGGTTTGGTCAAAGATATTACCGGTTAAGAAACGAGAAATAAAAACTTTTCCATCTGTGCGACAGGGGAGGGGGAATATTTCAGATCACTACAAAAGTTCTTCTCTCATCATTTTTTTACAGATCTGGAGGAATTGGGAACTCTGGTAGGGGGGCTCTCTGATGGTAGGGGGAATGAGGGCAAAGGCCACCACATTATTTACATCATAAAAAAAGTCACTGTAAATAAGGCAAAAGGGGGTTAAGGCTCACAAAATGATCTCACGTGTCAAAACAATATTGGAAGAAGAATAAGCAAAATTGAGAAGCAGGCTAAACATTATCAGTTGAAAACCAAAACAGATTCATACAAAAAACTGGGCAAAATTCTCGTTTTCACGAGTAAGCTGTTATATGCAGGTAAATACTGACACTGACATGATCACAATGCCGTAAAAAATGTCAAACAATAAAACATCAGAAATGAAAGATTATTCTTGGAAGGAAACATAAGATAGGCCTTCTAGGGGTTGCTAGAGAATAACATATTGATAAATCAAAGCCCATCAGATCTGCTCTACCATTTCATATGTTGCCTACAAGGACAGTGAAAAGAAATGAAAAAAAAGCAAATGTAAAAGTTCCTTCAACATATTTTAATCTTTGGGAAAGCATATATGGGCAAATGAAAGTAATAAGTAACAGAATAACAAAACACCACAATCAGCAACTAGTTCATCTAAAGTTAAAACTGACTAAAAGATCGTTAAATCTACTACGCAATATATATGATACATGAACAGGCCAAAAGGAGAAATAAAGGCATGAGTAAATAAATATAAGAAATTGAGCAAATACAAAACTAATGAAGCAATTCATTTCAAATGTTATCATAGGCAAGGAAGGATGCTGGAGGAAAGGGGAGAACCTTGCTTGACAGAGTTCTTGAGCATTGAGCATCTGTATGTCCAGTGGTCCCCCCGTATTTGCAGGGAATGCGCACCAGACCCCTCTGTGAATGTTTAGAATCCGCGAATAGTTGGACCCCTATAAAAACGCTGAAAATGGCCCATTTTGGTAGGTAAAACTCAAGAAAAACCCACTAGAAATTGTTATACCTGGTTTTTTAATTAGTTTTATCACAAAAAGTTTAAGATGAAATTGATAAAAAAAACCAGTAATATGTGGACATTTTCTCATAGGAAAATACCACGAATAGGTGAATTTCCCACAAATAATGGGTACATATGGTCCAGAGAGAAATCCGCGAATCCATGAGTCTGCAAATCGGGAGCACGTGAATACGGGGGGCCACTGATTACCAGTCTTGTGGGAGTACACATCATCGACCTGTTATCAAAAACATTTTTACTGGATTAAGCTGTGTTTGCTGAGGAGGAATATCAACACAAAGTATTGGGTGGGGTGGGGGGGAAGGACCTTGAAGGATATCTCTAAGGATCTCATCACGGTTGACGCATTGTCCCACAGGGCGCGGGAAGGTCCGCAGGTTATTCCTACAGGGTCTCGGAGTAGGACATGCGAAGGGCCGTATATACAGTTTCTGCATTCCTGTCGACCCAGATTTTTATATCAAAATGAAAGTGAGGGAGAACAAATCTGGCCCGTGAGTGGGACACAGGTATGGGGGGTTTGTGGGAAAGACAGAAGATTTTATGTAATGAAAAATATATGTATATGTGTAAAACTCTATTTTGGGGGGTTTGGGGGAGTGGTGGTAGGGGGTAGTAGGGCAGGGGCTTGGGGTTGTGGCTAGGTGAACAGACCTTCTGAAAAACGTGTTGCAATTAAAGTGAATTCAAATTTGACTCTACTTAACAGTACAAAATGCTTTGCATGTATCAGGCAGTGTGTGCCAACAGACACACACTTACACGCGCATACACACAAAGAATAGTGATATAGTCACAGATATATGAGTAAAACACAGACTTGTCTAAACCAAAGGTGGGGAGGGGGAGAGATATATCATACAGATTGTGCCGCAGTGAGAGAGAGAGAGAGAGAAAGAGAGAGAGAGGGAGAGACAGGAGAGCCCATTTTGAACTATAGGGCAGCCTGCCCAGGTCGCCCATGGGGGCATCGCGGCCTTTTTGAGTAGTGCCAGAGAGGAGGGAAGACATTCTGCTCGACGGACCTACAGAGTGCCATAGTCATGCACCGAGGAAAAAAGCCACCACAAAGTATACGCACGCATACGTGGCGTGTGTATGATAGCACATCACAATATATATGTGTAGATATACATATCTGTTCACACGTTCCCATACAAAAGCACGTACGTATGCACGTATTACCTAACACATATAGTTTTCCTTTTTATATACAATCAGATTTAACTACACATGCGCTGCAGAGTAAGAGAAAGGATGTCTGTCGCTTCGGTACGTACTACTCTCATCACTATATTATATAAAGAAATTACTTTTTGCTGCCACGTCAAGTTACGTAGTTCAATCGAGCCGACGTACTGAGATACTTTAGAGAGTGGTTCGCTTACCGAGCAACAGACAGTTTCCCCCCAGACGGTGAATAATAACTTTTCAATCTGATTTTCAAAAAAATTTTTTTGGGTGAAAAATGTCAAAATTCCACAATGGCGTTGGGCAATGGTGACTTGGCCTTGTGTCCAACATGACTGCTACTGTTTTTAGATCGAGCGTGTGACTGATTGACTGTGTCGAGAGTTGAGAACGGAGGTGGTGGGAGAACGAAGAGAGAGAGAGAGAGAGAGAGAGAGAGAGAGTAGAAGAAAGGTAGGAGAAAGATTAGAGATATGTCAAAGGAAGGAGAGAGGAGAGATAGATTGAAAAATAAACAGACCACACAGAGGAATTTGAAAAAGGCACAGCAGTACTTTTGAGCAAGCGAGTGAATTGAAAACAGTTGTAGTAGTATATAACCGGTGAGGCGGAAGATTTACAATGACGAAACAGTAACAATAAAACAATAGTAATAGTGAATAATAATATAATAATATATATAGTGTATCTTTCTATGTATATCTCTTCATTCCCAAAATGAACTTGCCTCTTGGGGGGGAACATCAAATACACTAGTCCTCAAGTCGACCTTTGAGTAGGATTCTATGCATGGCAATATGAGAAGATCCCTTGCAGGTAAGAAGAAGAATTTGATGATGAAAGAGAGAGAGCAATTGAAAAAAGAAGAACAATAACAACAACAACAAGAAGAGAGGGGGAAAGGTATAATGGAGATCATAATATTGGTCATCTGAGGATGCGAGACCTGACGGAATATATATATACTATGCTGTAGCACTTATTTTCGCCTGCATGTGAGTCTGTCCCTCAGATATGGCGTCCTGTAGGGGGGAGATTCTGAAAGAAGAGTTTCATGTTAATTAAATAGTTTATTTTTATTCATATTTTTTTTTCTCTTTCGTTTCTTTTTTCTCTGAAGCACCGGGACAAACCGAGAGGAAGTGAGATAGACAGTAATAAAAGGAGTTTATAGAGTTAATAGGGGGAAATAGACGGATATAAACGAGAGACGGAAAGAATTGGGTAAAAGTGACAAATCAGCTCGATTCTGATAGATGTTAGATGATCCAGAATTAGGAATTGCAATTTTGCTGTTATTTCTGTGATACTGGCAATGTCAAACATTTATTATCTAAATGAAGTAGTACTCACAGGAGAGAGAGAGAGAGAGAGAGAGAGAGAGAGATGAGAGAGAGAGAGAGAGAGAGAGAGAGAACTTCTTTAATCTCAGTACACCTGACACAGGTGCGTCAATGGAAGAGGGAAACATGAACAGTCTTACCTGGTCCCTTTGAGCCACCTGTAGCAGTCTTCCTAGTCTGAAGATCACAGCTCTCTCGTACCCTGCAACCACCTGTGGAAGTGTCGGGGAAAATGAGGGAATTAGTTATGTAGGTCGGGAAAATGAAGAGAATTAGTCATAAATGTTGAGATGAACAGTTAGTCATGTAGGTCGGGAAATGAGCAGAATTAGTCATGTTGGTCAGGAAAATGAACAGAATTAGTCATAAAATCGGAAAATTATCGATATAACATAAGGTCCGGAAGGTGGACAGAATTAGTTCTGTTGGTCGGGAAAATGGAACAGAATTGTCATAAAAATCGGAAAAGGATCGGGATATATTCATATATATAGGTCGGGAAAATGGACAGAATTAGCCATGAAAGTTGAGGAAAATGAACAGTGTTGGTTTAAAAGGTCGGGAAAATGAACAGAATTAGTCATTAAGGTTCGGGCAAAATGAACAGAATTATTCTTATAGGTTGGGAGAATGAATGGAATTTGTCATATGGGTAGGGAAAATGAACAGAATTAATTCTATAGTCAAGAGCAATGAATGAATTGAATTGAATTAGTCATAAAGGTTGGGAAATTGAACAGAATTAGTCATAAAGGTTGGGAAAATTAACAGAATTGGTCATATAAGTTGAGAAAATGAGCAGAATTAGTCATATAGGTCAGGAAAATGAACAGAAATTATCCAAAGGTTGAGGTATGGTGAACAGAATTAGTTTAAAAGGTCGGGAAAATGAGCCGAAATAGTTTTCAAAGGTTGGGAACATTAACAGAAAGTTTTGGGAAAATTAACATAATTAGTCTCCAAGGTTGGGGAAATGAACAGAATTAGTTTAAAAGGTTGGGAAACTGAACAGAAAGGTTGGGAGAATTCAACCTAATTAGTCAGAGGTTGAGAAAATGCTCAGAATTAGTTCCAGTGGTTGGGAAATGAATAGAAAATGAAAAAACGAGAAAACTGCCTGGGATCTGTCGGTCTAAGCGACGTTGACCAAAGGCAAGACTGATCTGAACAATGAGAAACACAGTTCGAGTAAGCATATATGAACGGACATTTCGTGATTAACAAAAAGGTCCAGGTCACCAAAAGAAACGAAAAAGCGCCCAGATTAAAGATTTAAAAGCAGCCACCCACATGTGGTCAGGTAAGTCAGTCAGAAAACAATGCATTTTGTTTTAGGAACAAAGGCATATACAAACGGACAGTGCAAAATTAGCAAATCCCCGAAGGCTAGATTAAGGATTTAAGATTAATTAGAAAACAATACACTTTGTATTATAAGTAGATTCATGTCAACCGTGCATCCTTGATGTCTAGACCATCCCTTCCGACGCTCCTGATTGGCTGTTGATAAGCCAGTCACTGGGCTGGAAACTCTCAGTCTCTCCAGAGAGTTCACATAGGCAGGATGTGTGTTCCACCTTTCCTGAGGAATACGTCTGTCAAAAGTATCCCTCAGGAGAGGTGGAACATACATCTTGCCTATGTGAACTCTCTCGAGAGACTGAGAGTTTCAAGCCCTGTCATAGGTTACCAACAACCAATTAAGAGTGTCGTACGGGACTTTGCGTAGACATCAAATGCATGGTTGATGTGAATCTACTATAGTAACACCATGAATTCACAAATAGTCCATGAGCCAGGCAAGATTTGACTACCATATTGGGGGACTAATAACCACTATGTTTTTCAGTAAGCTTGGTATATGGGTTGTATGAAAAATATGTGATGGACATTGCAGAAGCACCAGATTAATGCATTTTGGCGGCCATCTTTAAAGATGGCTGCCCTAACCAATAAATTATTATGTGTCTCCAAAGAATGCTTCTTGTTCACTTTTAATTCAGTAGAAACAATGCCTAATTGTTATAAATTTGTTGTATATAGCAATAATGCTTCAATGGCATACTTTTGGGTGGTTATCTCTTATTTATTTGTTTATATCCAGTAAAATAGTGAAAAATGTGATTTTTCTCTAATTTTTTCATTATTTTGTACGAATAGTTCCATTTTCAATATATTTTTATCATGTTTTGCTCATATTCAACCTCTGAATATTGTTATTTGTTGAAATATCAAATGGTCACAGCTTTGTCAAATTAAAAAACTAGTGTCATATACATTTATACGTATATTGATATGTATATATACCATTACCATATATTTAAGTCATTCATTTTGTTCATATTTGCTCACTTATTCAATGCTTGTCTTTTTTTTGTGTTTTGAGAGAATTTAGAAAAGAATTAATAAATATTTATAATTATTGACACATTTAATATGATGGCGATATAATATTTGAACGGCCCTAAATATTTGTTTCAGCCTCGACTTATTTGGCTACCAAAATGGCTGATGAAGAAGTTACAACAAAGCGACCAAGAATGGACCCTAAGAGCAGTGGTTATATGTGGGAAAGTTTGTCCGCACTGATGAACTAAGTAGTCCTCAAGATGAAGCCTCCTGGATTACCTACGTGAAGCTGCAGAAATAAGAAACTTTGAACCAATACTTACTTGGCACAAGAATTCCCAAAAGCTTTATCAGTGTACTATATCACAGAAAATGCAGGTCTAATTTCACTCATAAAAGGCCCTGGATAAGCTAAGAAAACCAAGAAAGTTTGGAACTCAAGAAGATGATGCCTTCATGCCTAGGCAATCATCCCGACAAGGCCCTGCCCTTCAATCTACAGTGTATGATAAGGTGTGCATATTCTGTTTGAAAACATCAAAATATGTGAAACATACAAATACCAGGGAGCCATTAAACCAGCAGTTGAGCTAAGAGCTGATAAAAGGATTAGGGACATTGCCACTCAATGTATGGATGAAAGAATCCTTGCTATCACATCAAGAGACATTGTTGCAGCAGAGGCACACTATCATGAATCCTGTTACAAAGACTACACTCGTACTAAACCTGAAAAGAGTGATGGACAACCAGCAGGAAGAGGATCCTTACCAGAAAGTGGAGAAAGCAGCTATGAAAATGTTGAGTGATTTATTCGTAATGATCTTTTCAATAAACCACGAATTCTTCCCTTAACTGAGCTCACATCAAGGTTATAACCTTCATGAACAGAAAGGAATATATGAAGTTACGGATGCCACAAAGAACCATCTACGCCGTAAACTGAGGCTGAGTTTGAAGAGGCATTACATTTCTTCACCATATCTCGCCTGGTCTATCTGGAGACCTGACAATTTTGTCGTACGAATCAGTCATTAATGAAAATGTACTGTTAAAGAACAAACTTCAGGCATATACCCAAAATGATGACTTTGATTGTTTAATAGTCAAGATTGCCCAGTTTTTACGCCATGAAATAAAATGTGAAATCCCAGAACACATGGCCTCCACACCCTCAAGACTTAGTGAAGGATATTTGCCCATACCAGACATCTCATGAAGTTTCTCTGCATCTTACTTTGTGGAAAAGAACAGGCACCCACCTTGCGTGTTTAATAGGTTGTCATGGTTCTATTGCTCAAGACATTATCTCTGGTGTGACTGTATGTAAGGTGCTTACACCCAGCATGTCCTGCTTCCTTTGGTTGTAAAAAACACTTACAGACAGGAAATGTTGAGCTGATTAAAAACTTTGAATCGATTGGGACATTCATGTTCATATTCAGTTTTAGAAGAGATTGACACTGCACTCTGTCTTGAAAAGCTAGAGAACACAGATAACAATAGGCTCCCATTACCTTCAGATATCCATCCTGGTGTTTCCTACAGTGCTAGCATTTGATAACATTGACAGACAAGAGGAGGTACTCAGTGGAGCAGGAACTTCACATCGTGTGAATGGAATAGTTGTACAGGCCAAATCGATGACATGTGCCCCACCTAAACCACAATTATCCATCAGCAAAAGGACAAGAAGAGAACAATCAGATCTCTGACATACCACTTCCAGTGTATACTGCAGGCAAAAGGAATGGTCCAGCACCAGTAACACCAGCTGACCTTTTCTGGAAAGTATTAAAGGATGCTGCTTGGAGGGCACAGCGGAGAAATATTCTATTTATAATAGAGCGGGCACAGGACCCAACAACAAATCAACAGTAAGTTCGTGACAGGCTTCAACATTTTAACCAGAGACAATATTTTAGTTGCATCAGACACAGTTGGGTACCTGCCAACAATAAATACTCCGCAACAGAAATGACAACTGTACAGGAAATCCTCCATCAATCCATCACTATTCAGTCATCACTCGACCTAGACAGCATAGCAGTTGTCCTGGATCAAGCTTTGTTTGCTAAGGCAACAAAAATTGCATGGAAGTATCCAGAAAAATATGGAAAGATTGTATTTAATGATGGGGAATTTCCCACACAATATGCAATTTTATAGTATACAATTGGAAAAAAGTATGGTGAATTGCCAGGAACCTTTCCTACTGGGAATTTTAGACCTGTGGAATTTCTGGAGTTATTGCTGAGGGATCTATTAACAGTGCTAGAAGGAAAACAATACAACAGAGCAGTACGTTTTCATAAGCTCATGTATGAAGCCTTATTGAGGCTTGCCTGGCATGCATTTCAGGAATGGCTAGAAGATTAAACACCCTGATGCTCTACCATGTTTATCTGAAGCTAAAGGTGTACTAAATGAACTGTATCAGAACATTTGTGCTTCAATTTATCATGATGTATTGGAAAACAACTCATGCAAAAGAGTCTTGCAGCTGTTTTCCATGAATATATGTGTGACATGAAAAACAAGGGTCCGTTGGCATAATACTGGATGACATACATAGAAATGGTTGAGACACTTCTTGGGCTCTTGCGAGCTGACAGGGAAGGTGACTGGCTGCTTCATATAGCATGCATTCGTGAGGTAATTCCTTGGTCTTTTGCGATGGACAAAACCAACTATGCCAGATATCTCCCTGTGTACTATGCACAGATGACTCATTTGAAGGAGAATTTTCCACAGTTGTATGCTCATTTCTTAATGGTGGATTTTCAGTACAAACTCAGTTTCAACTAATCCATTTGCACGCATTGCAGTAGACCAGACTACTGAAGAAACTGTCAACAAGGACACCCAAACTGCTGGTGGTACACGTGGATTTAGTCTTAAAACCTGGTACTGTGTCTCGCTATTATTTAACACAGAACACCGAGCTGCTGCTGTGAGGCAGTTACGGGAAAGAAACCCTATTCATCCATTGTTCAAGTCTAAGTCATCCAGACCTTGAATTAACTCGCATTATGAAAGATGAAGCTGACGTATCATCACTAGTAGATCTGCTTGAAAATAACTGGATCAATCCTTTTCCAGCAAGACCCCTTAGATGTGGTCAGCCTTTCCACTGGAGCAGCTGCGCCCCCAGAGGTCTCCCAGGATTTATTGTCCAGCAAAACAAAAGGGAGAGGAAGCGTACCTAAAGTTTCAAGTACAGCGTCTACAGCAGGGGGAGGGATTCTATGATACCATAAACAGACTGAACCTGAAAACCTTCCACAACATGAAGAAAGGAAGAGCTATCAAGGGAACAAAGACTGAAGTAATGCTCAAGGCAGATCGCCGGTTTTTGGTAACATGCTTCTGATAGCACAGAACCGTAAGTTGGACATGTTAGATGTTTTCAGTTACCCTCTTGGTCCTCTACCTTGGGCACTAGCTAATGCTGATGGCACTATGAAGAAAACCAACAAGGCTGTTTTGGGGAAGCATTTGGAAGGAAAAGTACATCCAGCAGAAGAATAGTGGACCTCATGCTACAATTATTGATGCCATGGCTCTCATTCAAAGACCCAAGGAGAGAATCATACTTTTGATGAGTTATCAGATAAAGTGCTTAGCCAGATTCTTTATGCAAGCCAAAAAGTAAAAGAATTGATATAGTGTTGATATCTATAGAGACCAATCAATCAAGACTGCTGAACGGGAAAGCCGTGGACATGGTTCACGATGGGTATAGCATTTAAGCAGATTAGACCAGGCCATAAGATAAAGAATTGGAGGAGGCTGCTCACTTGTACAGAAAGCAAGAACAACCTGACAGCATTCCTGGCTGAAAGCTGGAAAGATCCAGAGAAAAGAGTGAACTTGGAGAGAAAGTCATGTTTGTAACATTTGGAAACAAATGTCTGAAACTCACCTAGAATGACTGTCAAATAGTTGAAGAACTGGCATCAAGTCAAGAAGAAGCTGATACTCGTTTGCTTCTACATGCTAAGCATGCCATGCAGGAGAAGAATTCAACTCACTGCTATTAATATCAGATGACAACAGATGTTTTAATCATTTGTCTTGTTCTAAGCCATCTGATAAGAGTCAAATATTCATAAGAAGGGGCACTAAACTGCGCATCAGACTGGTCGACACCAGCAAATTGAGTAGTGCTATTGGGGGTGGTGTGAGAAATGCGTTATTGGCCTTCATGCATGGACTGGATGCGACACTATTAGTGCATTGGCTGGACAGGCAAGCTGAAGGCATTAAAACTAATCATTCAAAACCAGAAATATCAAGTGGCTTTCTCTGAACTTGGTTCAAGTTGGCAGCTTTCTGGTGCAATATTTGAACTCATTGAAGAATTCACATGTAAATTGTATTCGCGCAACACAAAGTGTCTGAGAGTTTAATCAACTAAGGTACGAAATGTTTCAGAGCCGCCAAGGGGATGTTGAGTCAGGCCAGTTACCACCTTGCCAAAAAACACTTTGTTACCAGCACACAACTTCGTGCTAATTACCAGTCAGCCATTTGGAGGAATAGCCTTGAAAACACCCTTCCTTTGTATTCCAAATCCAAATGATGGCCATGGATGGACAATGAGTGAAGGAATCTGCTGATTCAGTGGATGACGACTATGCCAGCCCCAGAAGTTGTCCTCAGCAGACAGTGTCAACCAGCAAACTGCTCATGCATTATAAATGGACTTAAATACACAGCAGCCTATAAGCTTACAGCATGTTCCAACATGGTTGATGAAGAAGAAGAAATGGAACTAGATTCTGAGGATTTCCGAAAGTGATGAGGACTGAATATCAAATTGTGGATCAGGTACAAAAAGAGAACACCCATTTCATCATATGTAATGTGTGTTTTTAATATGCCATAATAAGTTTATAATATGTTGAATTTTACTCAAAACATAAAACAATTTACTAGGGACAGTATGTTTGCCATAATATACAAGATACAAGTATATATAATAATTCAATGTCGTAGATGGAGGCAATATCTGAATCAGATTGCACATGTCATTTGTATGTAAATATTTCATGTGGATTAGCAGATATTTTTACAAGGAGTACTTAATAAGGCTAAGAGTCAGGTAATACTTAAGTAAGAACTAAACTTATGGACAAATACGAGGAAAATGAAAAAAAAAATTGAAAAAATGCAAAAATTTGTGATTTTTTCTCATATTTTTTTATGATTTAAAAATAAATTATGTTAAAATTCACCAAAAGTATGTATTTCTCCTTGATAATCTTGTATACTATAATATCAAACAATTAGATTTGGTCTGAAACAAAATTATGGAAGGCAGGAGGCAAATTTCTAACATCTGGCCTGGCCAATTTTGGTAAAAACGGCGGCATCTTTAAAGATGGTCCGACCTAAGGGTATTAAGACGTCTGAAATGTCCATCACATGTTTTCATGTACCTCAGACACTAAGCTAACTAAAAAACACAATGGCTATTAGTCCCCCTTGGTGGTAGTCAAATCCAAAATTTGAGTGTCTGGCTCATGGACTAAAAAGTGTTCAGATTCTTAAATCCTTAATCTAGCCTTCGGGATTTTGCAAATTTTGTACTGTCCGTTTGTATATATGCCTTTGTTCCTAAAACAAAATGTATTGTTTTTTGACTAACTTTACCTGTGACCACGTGTAGGTGGGTGCTTTTAAATCTTCAGTCTAGCAGCCTACAGGCGTCTTTTCGTTTCGTTTCTGTTTGTCACCTGGACCTTTTGTTAATCTTGTAATGTCCATTATATATGTTTACCTGTACTGTGTTCTCATTGTTCTGGTCAGTCTTGCTTATAGTAAAGGGTTGTTAGACCGAAAGATCTCAGGCAGTTCTCGTTTTTTATTTTCCTCTGGGCCATTACCTTATATATATATATATATATATATATATATATATATATATATATATATATATATATATATGAATGTATATATACATTTATATATACATATATATAGTATATATATATACGTATATATATATATATATATATATATATATATATATATATATATATGATATATAAATGTATATATAAATGATATATATACATTATATATCATATATATATATATATATATATATATATATATATATATATATATATATATGAATAACTTGATCATGAAGTATATAAAACGTGATGCTATGTATAAATAAAGGTTTTTTGCCACGAAGGAAAAAATGAAAAAGCGAGATAGCCAAGTACTTTCGGTCCTGTTCGGACCGAAAGTACTTGGCTATCTCGCTTTTTCATTTTTTCCTTCGTGGCAAAAACCTTATATATATATATATTATATATATATATATATATATATATATATATATATATATATATAATATATATATATATATATATATATATATATATATATATAAGTCTATCACATTACCGTGATCATATACATATATCGAACTGCAAATGTCCATTTAATATCTAATTCGCTCTACCTCGGAATTAATATATTTCCATAATGTTTTAACCGAGGGGGACTTTATTAAGCGATAATAGAATTGGCGATCGACAGACGCGAACCATCGACCTCTCAATTCCAGGACTGGCAAGTGAAGCCCCAGACCCGCGGTGGCGGGGTGGTCTGTAGTTATATATATATATATATATATATATATATATATATATATATATATATATATATATAGATATATATATATATATAAATATTATATATATATATATATATATATATATATATATATATATATAGATATATATATATATATATATATATATACAATTACCTATTTATTTTGCACAAACGCCCCTTAAGTAAAAAAATTTGACCGTTTGCACACGATTAAACTTTGCCTTCAAAAGGATATATAACAAGTCGAAAAGTAATTATAAATTAATATTCATTATAAGTTAATGACACTGACGAGGCACAAGGCTACGTTTTTAAGTTATTCATTAACTGCATTTATGAAATCTAAGAATTCTATCACGTAACAAACTAAGGCGTGAGCCGACCTCCAGCTTACTCCGGATGCGTGCAAGATTTTCCCCTTATGCATAAGTGGTAAAGTTTATATTCTTAGTGCAACTGCTTGGAGGTTTTCCTCTTGTTACACCTTCAAGCCAATTCTACTCTCAGTTTCCCTTCCAGCGCTGAATGGACCTCATAGGTTCCCAGTGCTTGGCCTTTGGTCTAAATTCTATATTATATTCCATCAGCTACCAGAGTTTTGTTTTCGAACACAAATCGAGAGAGAGAGAGAGAGAGAGAGAGATGTGAGATAGAAAGGCTTCAAGCTTTCTGCAGAAGTAGGGTGAAACGAGATAATTTTCAAGGCTCAAGCGTCAATGTTTCATTACCGTATAAGGCTGTATGAGCCGTGGCCCATGATGTTATCAGCCACTGCCAGACGCATGATTATAGCTAAAAAAACTACCGATACTGGAAGACTGCAATTTGGTACGTTTGATGATTGGAGGGTGGATGATAAACGTACCAATTTGCAGTCTTTTAGCCTCAGTAGTGTTTAAGATCCGAGGACGGACAGAAAAAGGTGTGGGGAGAGAAAAGTGCGGACGGACAGACAAAGCCATCTCAATAGTTTTGAGTTTGACAGAAAACGAAAAAGGCCATGTTGTGTCATGAACGTGCCATGTCACCAATAGATGTGAGACCTCGTATAACCTTTACAGTTTTCTTCAAGCCTCCAGTCCCCTGGACATCACATTTGTTTTAGATAAGAGCTTTTGCCAAGGTCGCATCCAAGATTCAAAAGGGCAAGTTAATTTCGGCTGGTCGTTGTACATTCAAACACATTTTTTCTTGTATTTGAGGAATTACCTATTCATTAGATATCTTTCGTTTTTTTTTTGTTTTTTCTAGCCAAAATATCGATGTAGGTATTTGGTCGTGCTGTGTGATCGCTGGTCTTCTCTCCGGTCTGGGCTAGGGAAGGATATGAGGGTGCGCGACCTATTTTCATTTGCATATTATATAGAAGATTTGTCATTGTGCTCTAGTGCTTTATAGAACAATGACCGTATTGTTAGTGGGTATATTATAAAATAAATGGTTAATGTCATACCTGCTACTTTCTGTTACTCTTTCAAAGGAGCACTAGAATAGTTTAGTTTATACTTAATGCTTCTGTTACTTTTTTTTATTAGAGGAGCTTCAGAATTGGTAATGTTGTGTATTTTACTTTCTGTTACTTTTTCCAAAGCACCAGAGTTGGCAGTGTGTACCTGCTACTTTCTGTTTCTCAAAGGAGCACCAGAATTGGTAAAGTTGATACATGCTACTTTCTGTCACCTTCTCAAAGGTCACCAGATTGGCTGTGTTGTACCTGCTACTTTCTTTTACTCACAGGGAGCACCAGAATAGGTAATGTTGTATACCTGCAACTTTCTGTTTTCTTTTTTAAAGGAGCATCAGGCTAGTTAATGTCATACCTGCTACTTTCTGTTACACTTTCAAAGGAGCGCCAGAATAGGTAATATATCCATGCTACTTTCCGATACTTTTCCGCAAAAGATCACCACTCTAGGTAATGTTATACTGCTACTCTCTGCTACTTTTTTCAAAGGAGCACAGAACCCAGTTGGCTGGTTCCTTAGACTGAACCAGTCTATTGGTACAAAAACAACGAATTTTTAAAGTGGCATAATTGAAAAAATTTCCATTTCAGCGCTGAATGACCTCATTGTAGGTCCCAGCATTTGTTTGGCCAGTGTTCTAGGCTTTATATATTCCATATATTCTATTACGGGGGCTTGTGGCATGCACTACACGCGCTGGAACCCGGAGCTGCTGTCTTCCAACCCTCTGATCCCCATACCCTACCCAACCTCCACACAGGTTGGACAAACAGGTTTGCTATAGGAGGAGGATGGATGTCTTTCCTACCCTCCCACTCCCACTACCCTACCCCACCACCACCTGGGGTGAACAAACAGGTTTGCTGGGGGTGGGGGGTTGGATGTCTCCCCTACCCTCCCATTCCCCCCACCCTGCCCTGCCTCCCACACAGGGCGTACAACCAGGATTGCAGGAGGTGGGTGAGGGATGTTTTCCCCTACGCTCCCATTCCACCTACCTACCCCACCCCCAACACAGGGTGGACAAACAGATTGCAGGAGGGTGGATGATCTTACCTACCCTCCCATTCCCCCTACCTACCACAACCCAACCACAGGGTGGACAAACTGGTTTGCAGGAGTAGGGTGGATGTCTCCCCAACACTCCCATTCCCCCTACATACCCCACCCCACCACAGGGTGGACAAACAGGATCGAGGTGATGGGTGGCTGTCTCCCCTACACTCCCATTCCACCTACCTACCCCTCCCCCACACTGGGTGGACAAACAGGATTGCAGGAGGTGGGTGAGGTATGTCTCCCCTACCTTCCCATTCCACCTATTAATTTATTATAGATAATATTTTATATTACACCTTTTCCTGAACTATTTAGAGAAACAAATGACAGGGAAAACGGACGTTTTAATGAAACTCCAAGCTGATCTTCAAGGAGAGAGAGGGAGAGAGAGAGAGGAGAGAGAGAGACCTGAGGAAGACGGATGGTTGGTGGCTTGGTCCGGTAATTACCGAAACCTGTCTGCGCATACAAATGGTCGCCGCGCCATCCATGAGAGAGAGAGAGAGAGAGAGAGAGAGAGAGAGAGAGAGGCGAGAGAGTCTCGTTACGTCTGTGTTTCCTATGTGTTGAATTTCCTTTCATTTTGCATTCTTTTGCTTTCTATTGCTTTCTATTGCTCTCTCTTGCTTCTGTTAAATAGTTTACTATGAATGTTTCAGTGATTGGTGATTTGACTTCTTTGTATTATATATTATACTATATATATATATATAATAATTATATATATATATAATTATTATATATATCTCTCTTATATTATATATACTATAACATATATATATATAATATTAATAGATATATATATAATTATATTATGGATTATGATAATATATTTTATATATATAATATAATATATAAATAATATATTATTTTATATATATTTAATTATATTATAAATATATATATATATATTATATTATAGGATATCTATTACTATTTATGATAATATATATAAAGGAGTTCATCTATTAGTGTTCCTCAATTCATTTCTCTGGAACCTGAACTTTTCTCACTCATAATTACCTTACAACCCCTGGTCAGTCACAATTAATGATTCAGTGATAGGTGTTTTACTTTCTTTGTATATATATATATATATATATATATATATATAATATTATATATGTATATATATAAGGAGTTCATCTATTACTATTACTCTAATTCACTCCTCTGGAACCTTTCTCTTACTCATAATTACCTTACAAATCCTAGTCCCCCCCAGCGCTCACTCCACTCGTTGCTAGTTATTCAGCAACTTCTCCACATATCTACTATGCTAAAGTGTTGTGTGTGTGTGTGTGTGTATGTATGTGTGTATGTGGCAGAGAGAGAGAGTAGAGAGAGAGAGAGAGAGGAGAGAGAGAGAGAGAGAGAGAAAACATTATTGCACCCTGAATGCCATGAATAGTGCCCAAGGAGAGGAGTAAAAGTTTGCAATAACGACATTTTGATGACGTCAGGAATTATATGAATAAAGAAAACATATCATAGTAAAAATAAAGATAATATGACGTGTCTATACTTCTCTGCACGAAGGTTATTTATGGATAATATATACGTAACTAGTCACTCTTTTTATATAGTAGTCGACATGTAAATTGTTATTTTTATTATTCAGAAGAAGATGATGAATCCTGTTCGTATGGAACAAACGAATAAGAGGGGTCACTGATTTGAAATTATTATATATATATTTATATATATATATATATATATATATATATATATATATATATATAGAACTACAGACCACCCCGCCACCGCGGGTCTGGGGCTTCACTGCCAGTCCTGGAATTGAGAGGTCGATGGTTCGCGTCTGTCGATCGCCAATTCTATTATCGCTTAATAAAGTCCCCCTCGGTTAAACATATATGGAAATATATTAATTCCGAGGTAGAGCGAATTAGATATTAAAGGACATTTGCAGTTCGATATATGTATATGAATCACGGTAATGTGATAGACTTATATATATATATATATATATATATATATATATATATATATATATATATATATATATATATATATATTATATATATATATATATATATATATATATATATATATATATATATATATATGAAGGTTTTTTGCCACGAAGGAAAAAATGAAAAAGCGAGATAGCCAAGTACATTTCGGTCCGAACAGGACCGAAAGTACTTGGCTATCTCGCTTTTTCATTTTTTCCTTCGTGGCAAAAAAACCTTTATTTATACATAGCATCACGTTTTTATATACTTCATGATTCAAGTTTATTCATATATATTATATATATATATTAATAATGATATGCTAATATTAATTATATCTAGTATATGAATGTATATAATCATTTATGATATATATATATAATAATATTAGATATATATATATCATCTATAATATATATATATATATAATATATAAATGTATATATACCATTCATATCTAATATTAATATAATATATTATATATATATTTTAATTTACTATAATATTATATATATATATATATCTATATGAATAACTTGAATCATGAAGTATATAAAAACGTGATGCTATGTATAAATAAAGGTTTTTTGCCACGAAGGAAAAAATGAAAAAGCGAGATAAGCCAAGTACTTTCGGTCCTGTTCGGACCGAAAGTACTTGGCTATCTCGCTTTTTCATTTTTTCCTTCGTGGCCAAAAAACCTTTATATATATATATATAATATATCTTATATATAGTATATATATATATATATATATATATATATATATATATATATATATATATATATATATATAAGTCTATCACATACCGTGATTCATATACATATATCGAACTGCAAATGTCCTTTAATATCTAATTCGCTCTACCTCGGAATTAATATATTTCCATATATGTTTAACCGAGGGGGACTTTATTAAGCGATAATAGAATTTGGCGATCGACAGACGCGAACCATCGACCTCTCAATTCCAGGACTGGCAGTGAAGCCCCAGACCCGCGTGGCGGGGTGGTCTGTAGTTCTATATATATATATATATATATATATATATATATATATATATATATATATATATATATATATATATATATATATATATATATATATATATATATATATATATTTACAATTACCTATTTATTTTGCACAAACGCCCCTTAAGTAAAAAATTTGACCGTTTGCACACGATTAAACTTTGCCTTCAAAAGGATATATAACAAGTCGAAAAGTAATATAAATTAATATTCATTATAAGTTAATGACACCTGACGAGGCACAAGGCTACGTTTTAAGTTATTCATTAACTGCATTTATGAAATCTAAAGAATTCTATCACGTAACAAAACTAAGGCGTGAGCCGACCTCCAGCTTACTCCGGATGCGTGCAAGATTTTCCCCTTATGCATAAGTGGTAAAGTTTATATTCTTAGTGCAACTGCTTGGAGGTTTTCTCTTGTTACACCTTTCAAGCCAATTCTACTCTCAGTTTCCCTTCCAGCGCTGAATGACCTCATAGTCAGTGCTTGGCCTTTGGTCTAAATTCTATATTATATTCCATCAGCTACCAGAGTTTTGTTTTCGAACACAAATCGAGAGAGAGAGAGAGAGAGAGAGATGAGATAGAAAGGCTTCAAGCTTCTGCAGAAGTAGGGAAACGAGATAATTTTCAAGGCTC
>NC_087220.1:58808065-58913329 GCF_015104395.2 Macrobrachium nipponense
CTGAAATCGCAAATTTCTCTTATATTTGAGAAAGACTGTAACCTGGCAGCAGTTTCAACAGTGAAGGTTACAGAAGTATGCTGGCCCTCCGTTTTTCGACATAGAGGAATAGATCTGACAAACAATAAAGATCTTCATGACCTTATAAGGTCTTTTGAGACCACGAAAGAACATGTAATCAAGAAGCCTAGCTGGAACTTGGATGTGGTCCTCAAGTTCCTAATGTCGGAAAAATTCGTACCGTCTCACGCAGCTTCGTTTAGGGACTTAACAAGAAAGTCTTTATTCCTTTTTGCGTTAGCAACAGCCAAGAGAGTGAGCGAGTTGCAAGCTTTGGAAGGTAAAGTGGGGTTTAAGAAAGATTCAGCGATTTGCTCCTTTCAAACCATTTTTTCTAGCGAAAAAATGAAAATCCCTCAAAGCCTTGGCCAAGAAGCTTTGAGAATAAAAGGAATATCTTCTTTAACGGGAGGGAGGAACTTAGAAAGGACTTTGTGTCCAGTCAGGGCACTCAAGTTCTATCTGGAAAAGAAGAAGTTGCTGAAAGGTACAGAAGAAAGTCTTTGGTGCTCTGTAAGAGATCCGAAAAGAGCGATTTCTAAGAACGCCCTTACATTCTTCATAAAAGATGTAATAAGGGAAGCTCACCTTAAATGCGAAGAAGAGCATTTCCAGGTTCTCAGAGTGAGAGCTCATGAAGTGAGAGCCATAGCTACGTCGATGGCATTTCACAAAACATGGTCGCTTCAGGCTCTTATAGAGTCGACATTTTGGAGATGTAATTCGGTGTTCGCCTCGAATTACCTAAGAGATGTTAAAATTTCGTACGAAAAGTGCTTTGCTCTGGGAGCGTATGTTTCGGCGAATTCAGTGCTGGGAGAAGGGGCTGCGGGCTAATCCTTTCCTATGTAGTTTAAGGCAAATTTAAATTTATGCTTATTGGTGGTTGTTTTTATTGGTTAATTGTCAGAGGGAATAGGGGACCCTCTTGCAATTCATAGATTGTAACAAGACTAACATGGTCAGGTGATCGGGATTGGCTTCAGTGCTCTTTGTGATTTGTTTAATAACCTTAACTCTGTCATGTAAGAGGGCGAGTCTCCATTGATATGACAAGGTCAAGGCTCTACCATGTAAGTGGGTCAGCCCCCATTGGTACGATCCAGTATAGGCTCTGTCGCGTAAGCGGGCTAGCCCCATTGACACGATCCAAAGAGTTATTCAACCATAGGTTCATTCCTCGTTGAAACTTTGAGGCAAGCAGACTCATCGACAGTAGTCATGAAGTCTTCAGCCCAATAAGGTAGGAACTATGGATTATGTTATCCAAGAACATAGGTTGTTTTTTCCCTGTTTTTTGAATGTATTTAGTTTAAGTATTATTTTGTTTTTTAGCTGTCTCTTGCCCGCCACCAAGGGTGCCAATCAGCTAAGTATATATCTGCTGGGTAAGTTACTTGTACAAAAATGATATTGTTAAGATACAATAAGTTTTTGTACATACTTACCTGGCAGATATATACGATTAATGGCCCACCCAGCCTCCCCTCAGGGAGACAGGTGTAAGAGAAATTATGGCTTAGAAAACGGGATAGTTCCAGACCCCGCCACCCAGGCGGCGGAATGGTGGATCACCATGACCTACCTGTCGCGTGTGCCGCGAGTTTGAAATTCTGTCGGGGGGACGAACCGAGTCTATAGCTAAGTATATATCTGCCAGGTAAGTATGTACAAAACTTATGTTGATCTTAACAATATCATTTTCATATGGGAGACCACTCGGTCGGTTCTGGAGTCCATCAGACAGGGGGATTGGATGGTTTCTCTGGACATGCAAGACGCTTATTTTCACATTCCGATACATCGTGAATCTCGGAAGTACCTGAGGTTCATGTTCGAAGGCAAGGTGTTTCAGTTTCGGGCGCTTTGCTTCGGACTAGCGACCGCGTCCTCAAGTTTTCACCAGGGTTCTATCCCCGATAGGAAGCTGGCTGCACATATTAGGAGTAAGAATCTCCCTCTATCTGGAGATTGGCTTTCTCCAGTCGGAATCAGAGAGTCGGTGCATGAAGGACCTTGGAACAACTCTGGATCTTGCCAGAAAGTTAGGAATTCTGGTCAACAAACGGAAGTCCCAGTTGGTTCCATCTCAGAGCATCCTTTATTTGGGGATGACTGAATGCCTCAAGTTTTTCGGGCTTTTCTGTCCCTGAAGAGGGTTTCAAAGGCTGTCTGGAGACAGTTCAGGAGTTCTTGGACAAAAAGGAAAGTTCTGCAATCAGTGGATGAGGGCTCCTGGGTAAATTGACGTCAGTGGAGAAATTTGTGACGTTGGGAAGACTGCACATGAGACCTCTGCAGTTTTTCCTGAGAGCCTCTTGGTGTCAGGAAGACACAACCAGACTCGATTACCTTTCCTGTCACAGATCAAATAAAAGAGGACCTAAGGTGGTGGCTCTCTCGAGCAAGGTTGGAAGAAGGGTTAGATTTACGACCCATCCTCCCGAACCTACAGTTCTTTTTCGACGCATCGGACACAGGTTGGGGAGCCCTGCTGGGAAATCAACGGACTTCAGAGCTTGGTCGGAGAAGGAGAAGAAGTTCCACATAAATGTAAAGGAACTTTTAGCAATTTTCCTGGGGCTCAGACAGTTTCAGAGCTTAGTAGAAGGTCGGGTAGTGGCAGTGCATTCCGACAACTCCACGGCTCTCTCGTACGTGCGGAGAAACAGGGGGCGACTCAGTCTTTCTCTCTATACGAAGTAGCCAAGGATCTCCTCCTGTGGTCAACGAAGGGAAGGTTCAGCTAGTCCCGAGATTTGTTCCGGGAAAGATGAACGTCCTGGCGGACGAGTTTAAGTCGTCAACAGCAAGTGTTACCTCTGGAGTGGACTTTGGACAACAAGATTTGTCAGAAACTTTGGCGCCTTTGGGGACGGACCGTCCATAGACCTGTTCGCGACATCAAGGAACAACCGTCTTCCTCTCTTTGTTCTCCAGTTCCAGATTCCTCTAGCTTGGTCGGTGGAGGGCGCAATGCTGTTGGATTGGTCGGGTCTGGAAGCTTATGCATTCCCTGCCGTTCGGTCCCTAATAAGAGAGGTTGCTGAACAAAGTTTCATGTCGCCCACAGCAATGTAACCACTAACGTTGAATTGCTCCCTTTTGGGCCCAGGAAGAGGTCGGTTTCCCCCGGACCTTCTCCAGTTGTTAGTATACTTCCCCAGAGTCTTTCTTCCTCCAGAAAGAAGTGGCCTTCTGCAAACAACCTCACTTCAAGAGTTTCCACCAAAACTTGTCCGCTCTAGCTCTGACAGGTTCAGACTGTCCGGAATCTTGTCAGAGCGAAAGGGTTTTCAAGAAGAGCTGCAGAAGCTATCGCTCGTTGTAGGAGAGAGTCTTCTAACAAACTCTATCAAGGGAAGTGGAGAATCTTCAGAGAGTGGTATAGAAGTGCTAAAGTCTCTACTTCTGCGACCTCTTTAACAGAAATAACAGATTTTCTTCTATTTCTTAGGAACTCTAAGAAACTGGCTCCTTCGACGATCAGAGGATATAGAGCCATGCTTTCTTCTGTTTTTCGACATCGAGGTTTGGATATTTTCCTCCAATTCAGATCTGTCGCGACCTCATTAGGTCTTTCGAAACCACTAAGCTCCCGCAGGATACAGTGCTTGGAACTTAGATGTGGTGCTTAAGTTCCTCATGGGGGCCACCGTTTGAGCCTTTGAAGTCGGCTTCACTCAGGAACTTGACTAAGAAGGCACTTTTTCTTATTGCACTAGCTTCTGCTAAGCGTGTCAGCGAATTGCACGCTATAGACAAAAGAGTCGGTTTCTCTCAAGGCAATGCTGTATTTTCGGTATCTTTGACCTTTCTAGCCAAAAACGAGAATCCTTCTAATCCTTGGCCGAGGAGTTTTGTGGTAAGGAACTTATCTGATTTGGTTGGACATGAGGAGGAAGAAAGGCTCTTATGTCCAGTCAGGGCTATTAAGCAGTATCTGTTTGCCACTAAGGGTATTAGAGGACAATCTTCTAAGCTCTGGACCTCGGTTCAAAATCCCTCTCGTCCTCTTTCTAAGAATGCTATATCGTTCTTTATTAGAGAGCTTATCAGGGAAGCTCACTCGCAGTCCGAGAACGACAATCTTTCCGTTCTGAGAGTTAAAGCTCACGAGGTTAGAGCAGTGGCAACTTCTTTAGCCTTTAGAAAGAATTTATCTTTAGCTTCGATTCTTCAGAGCACGTTCTGGAGATCGAATTCGGTTTTGCGAGTCATTATCTCAAAGAGATAGAAACGGTTTTTTGAGAATTGTAAAACATTAGGTCCGGTGGCGGTTTCTGGCATGGTGTTGGGAGAAACGGCACAGGGGTCGTCACCTCTATGCTAACTTTTCACCTTGAATAGGTTGTCGAGTTCAAGGGAAGCTGGGGGTACTGAGTACCTGGGATACTCACCAGTCTGTTAGGTCAGATTTTATAATGGTTGGGTATATATGTTTTTAAATCTGGTGTTGGTGACAAATGTTTTGTATGATTGAATTTCTGGTCTTAGCTCAGGGCAAGGGCAATCTTTGTTGTTACTATCCTCCGTCAGTCAGCCTTGACTCGCTTGAACTACGGAAGGATTCCACTCCTGTAGAGGCTAACTTTGGTCAAATTCCAATTCCTCTACAATAGTAAGAAGAGCACCGACCAGAGGCAGTAACAGTCTGCTGTAGCTCTCTTACAAGGTAAGGTACAGCAGACACCTTGAGTGTTTACTGGTATTGTAATAAATGTAACTCATTTAGAAATACTAGTGGTCCACTGAATCCCATCTTCCCATCAGTGTGTAATCAGCTGTATAATTGTTCGGTAAGACACTACAATAAAAATGAAATTTTCATTATTAAAATGAAGTTTTATTGTATACTTACCGAACAATTACGATTATACCCACCCTCCTCCCCTTAGGTGGACGGACGGGCAGAAAGAATTGGATTCACCTGGGCAGTTGTACCTGGTTCTCCCGCGAGTGGAGGGAGATGACGTCATCACCACCAGTGTTGGCGACGCCTACGCGCTAAATTTGAATTTAGTCTCCTGCCGCTCGTGGAAATCACGGCTGTATAATTGTTCGGTAAGTATACAATAAAACTTCATTTTAATAATGAAAATTTCATTTTCATACAATGAACTTACCTGTCAGATATATACTTAGCTAAGACTCCGTCGTCCCTAAGTATATATCTGCCAGGTAAGTATGTATGAAACTTTATTGTATTATAACAATATCATTTTTATTTGGAAAGAACTAAACAATGTCGAGGTCCTTCGGACAATCTGTGGTGTTCCGTCAAGAGACCAGACTTACCAATGTCAAAGAACGCACTGGCGTTCTTTTTGAGAAGCACCATCAAGGAGGCCCATTCGTCCTGTCCAGATGGTGATCTTAAACTTTTGAAAGTTAATGCTCATGAGGTAAGAGCTGTCGCGACCTCGGTGGCATTTCATAAGAATATGGCACTCAGTGATATCCTGAGTGCCACATTTTGGCAAAGCAACTCTGTGTTTGCTTCACACTACCTGCGGGATGTGAAGACGGCATATGAGAAAAAAACTGCTTACTCGCTAGGGCCATACATTTCCACAGACACAATCTTGGGGGCAGGAAGCAGCCACGAATCCTATCCTATAGAAAATGGTTAGGTGTGCTTTTAATTTTGTGATTTACGGTTGTGGGGTCGGCCGCCTGAGGCGGACTTCCCTTTCTTTAGCCTAAAAGTTATGTGGGGTTATCTTTTGATAGGCTAGGTCAGGTGGTGGTTTTTTGCTTTGTTGCCCTCAGAGTATGGTAAATATGGTCTAGTCGCTTTGTGGTCACGCCCCGTTGACAGATCATCTAGAACTCACCAGCTATACAGGTCACCTTGCTGGAGACTCTAGTAAAGCAAAAGCAGACTTGGGTGACAGTAATCACGAAGTCAGCAATGCTAACAGGTAAGGAACCAAGATGTCAATCATTTGCATGCAATTTGTTTCCTAAATAATTCTATTCTGTCCCTTCCCACCTCCAATGGTGGGATTCAGCTATATATATATCTGACAGGTAAGTTTCATGAACAAAATGATATTGTTATGATACAATAAAGTTTGTTCATACTTACCTGGCAGATATATATAATCAAGTACCCACCCACCTCCCCTCAGGGGACAGTGGCACTAGAAAATCTGAATAGAAAATGGGAATGGTTCCTGATACCCGCCTCCCAGTGGCGGGAATGGGTACTAACCACCTGACCGACCACTGCGTGTGCCGGGAGTTTTGAAATTCTGTCGGACTTTGGAGAATACAGCTCTATGATTATCTTGCCAGGGTAAGTATGAACAAACTTTATTGTATCATAACAATATCATTTCTAATTCCAAAAAATAATTACTCAGAATCGAGTTACTTTTTCAATAACGAATATTTTCAAATTAATCATCATAAAGTCCGACAGTCGTCTCCTGAATGCTTTGAGGACGTTCCTCCGCAGAAGAGGACCAGGACGTCATCGGAAGAGGACGCTTTTGAGCGCCCCAGTCGCTCTAAGATGGTTCCTGTGAGAAGGAAGAAGGCGTCCCCTCGCCCCTCGTCTTCTCACAGGATCAGCCCTTCTCCTGAACGTGATTCTTCTCCATCTAAGGAGATTCTTCTAGCCATGCAGCAACAGTTGGCCTTGTTTTTTGCCAAGAGAGAGGCAGAATCCCGTCACCGCAGGAAAGATTCGAGGCTGCCTGTCAAGAGAACCAGGCAGTCTCCTTTTCCTTCTCCTCGTTCATCTCCCTCCTACAAAGACGCAAGATGTCGCACAGGAGTCCGTTGTCTTTGGCAGGAGGCAAAGGACGATTGCGAGAAGGTCCGTAAGGCTTGTCTTGACGACGATCGCCGTATGTCTTCTTATGATGCTCGCACGATTCATGAGCGGCGCGGCTCACCAGGATGCTTCTCAGGTTGCTCAGGTTGACGCTTCTGTGTCTTCCGCGTCATGTCAGGAAGCTCGCCAGGACGTTTTTCCTGACGCTCGTCGCTCTGCTCTTCAGGACGCTTTTCAGGACGCTCGACGCTCTACGCATCAAGACGCTCATCAGGACGCTCGCAAGGACGCACCTTTACCGGAGCTTCATAAAGCTTCAGAGCATGCTGTTAAGCTTACTCTTTTACGAACGGAACCTCAGGGTTTGATTACTTCGCGGTCTGTTAAGGACCCTTCTGCTGCTCCCGTGGATGAGGGAGAGTCTTCGAGTGATTCGCAGACTGCGGATGAAGAAGAGCCTGTTTCGTCATCATCTTCAGATTATAAGGTGTTGACCTGCCTTTTGAAAGACTTGTTTGCCGACAAGTTTCAGCCCTCGGCCCCTCACTCTCCTCCTTCGCAGCTGGCTTCGTCGAAGATGGCAAGGCGCCAGGCTTCGTCAAGATGGCCACTTCGCTCTCTACGAAGAGAGCATTCAAGAGGATCCATGACTGGATGGAGTCCAGAAAGGCGCAAGGCAAGACTTCCTTTCCCTACTTCCAGCGAGGTTAAATGGAAGAGGGGGCATCTGGTATGAGATGGGAGAGGAAGCGGGTTTGAGAGTTCTTTCCTCTTCCCAGGATGATTTTGCCGGCCTGGTTGATGCTCCGAGGAGGTCTCTCCTTTCCTCTGCTAAGGTTTCCTGGACGCTGTCGGAGCTAGATCACCATCTGAAAGGGCTGTTCAGGACGATGGAGGTTTTTAACTTCCTGGATTGGTGTTTGGGAGCCCTCGACCTGCAGTCTTGGAGCCCTGACTCTCTTTCGAGGAACTATCCAGCGTCCTAGCGTGCATGGATAAGGCAGTCAGGGATGGCTCTGATGAACTGGCATCCCACTTTTCTACAGGTCTATTGAAGAAACATGCATTGTGCTGGAATTTTACGGCAAAATCTGTATCTCCTGCACAGAGGGCAGAGTTGTTGTTTGCCCCTCTCTCTAACCATCTCTTCCCGCAATCGATGGTGAAGGATATTGCGGGTAGCCTTCAGGAAAAGGCGACTCAGTACCTTTTGGCTCAGTCCTCTAGACGTCTTGCTTCCCACTCTTCAACTCCGCTCGCGCAGACTTCCAAGAAGATGAAGCCCTTTCGTGGCGGAGCTTCCTCGAGAGCTTCTCCTCGAGGAAGAGGCCTCTCTAGAGGCAAAACCCCTTCTAAACCCAGGGGGAAGAAGTGACGTGTCGGCCCTTCAGGCACCGGTTGGAGCGAGACTCTTATTATTTGCGGAGGCATGAAAAGTAAGAGGGGCAGACAGCTGGTCCCTCGAGATCATCGAGAGAGGATACAAGATCCCTTTCCTCACAACACCACCGTTAAGCATGAAACCCATAGATCTGTCACCTTCCTACCAGCCTTCGAAGCAACAGATCCTGCTCGATTTGCTCGAGCAAATGATAGAGAAGAGAGCTGTAGAACAAGTTCTAACACTAGATTCCCCAGGCTTCTACAACAGGTTGTTCCTGGTTCCGAAGCAGTCTGGGGGATGGAGACCTGTCCTGGACGTCAGCAGGCTGAACCTTTTTATAAAAAAGAAGAAGTTCAAGATGGAAACGTCTCAGTCTGTTTTAGGAGCATTAAGCCCAGGCGACTGGATGGTGTCTTTAGACCCCAGGACGCCTACTTCCACGTCCCGATCCATCCTCAGTCAAGGAAGTACCTGAGGTTTGTCTTAGAGGAACAGGTCTTCCAATTCAGAGCTCTCTGCTTCGGGCTAAGTACTTCACCAATGGTGTTCACGCTTCTCATGAGGAATGTGGCAAAGAGGCTTCACCTCTCAAGGATAAGAGTGTCGCTCTACCTAGACGACTGGCTCATTCGATCATCGTCGGAGCCAAGGTGTCTGGAGGACCTTCATACGACGTTGCAGCTGACGAAGGCCCTTGGCCTGCTAGTGAACTTCGAAAAGTCCCATCTGATCCCTACACAGTCCATCGTATATCTGGGGATTCAGATGGATTCAGCGGCTTTTCGAGCTTTTCCATCCCTGGAACGTCGGCAGAACTGCTTAGGAAAAGTGTCAGCCTTCTTTGGGAAGGAAACATGCTCGGCGAAGGAATGGATGAGTCTGCTGGGGACCATTTCATCGCTGGAGAAGTTTGTTTCCCTGGGGAGACTGCACCTCAGACCGCTTCAGTTTTTCCTAGCGGAGAACTGGAAAGACAAGGAAGACCTAGATGCGACTCTTAGCATCTCTCAGTCGGTCAAGGATCGTCTGTTGTGGTGGCACGATCCTGTAAAACTAGCAAAAGGATTGTCTCTCAGCCTTCTGAGCCCTGACCTAGTATTGTTCTCAGACGCGTCCACTGCGGGTTGGGGAGCAACACTGGGAAAGGAAGAAGTGTCAGGCATCTGGAGAGGGGAACAGATATCCTGGCACATAAACCTCAAAGAATTGGAAGCAATTCGGTTGGCTCTCCAGTTCTTCGAAGGATGAGTTATTGGCCGAGTTGTCCAGATCAACTTGGACAATACCACGGCTCTTGCGTATATCAAGAAGCAGGGAGGAACACACTCTCGGTCCCTGTTCGAAATAGCGAGAGAAATCCTGCTTTGGGCGAAAGCACGGAACGTAACGATCCTGACGAGGTTCGTTTCGGGAGTTCAGAACGTCCGTGCAGATCTTCTCAGCCGTCGGCAGCAGCTACTGGCGACCGAGTGGACTCTTCATCTAGAAGCGTGTCAAGAGTTGTGGAGACTATGGGGACGTCCTTAGTAGATCTCTTCGCAACATTGAAGACGAAGCGACTTCCTGTTTACTGCTCCCCTGTTCTCGACCCGGGAGCAGTAGCAATAGACGCCATCCTATGGGATTGGATGGAGATGGATGTCTACGCCTTTCCCCCGTTCAAACTCCTGGGAGAAGTGATCAGGAAGTTTGTGGCGTCACAGGGAGCGAGGATGACGCTAATCGCCCCGTTTTGGCCTTCAAGCGACTTGTTCACAGAGGTCATGTCCTTCCTAGTGGACTTCACAAGGACCCTTTCAGAGAGAGTCGATCTACTCAGACAGCCCCACTTCGAGAGGTACCACAGAAACCTCTCCGCTCCGAGTCTGACTGCGTTCTGACTATCGAGAAGTTGGCCAGAGCGAGAGGGTTTTCAAGACCTGTGACAAGAGCTATTGCCAACGCAAGAAGAGCTTCCTCTCGAGCAGTTTACCAATCAAAGTGGGCTGTCTTCAGGAAATGGTGTAGGAAGAAAGGTATTTCCTCCTCCACAACCTCTGTGAATCAGATTGCTGATTTCCTCCTCCATCTGAGGAATGTCGACAAGCTCGCGGTTCCCACGATTAGAGGTTACAAGAGCATGTTGTCGACGGTCTTTTGACACAGAGGTTTAGATCTGTCTAACAACAAAGACCTTCACGATCTTTTGAGGTCTTTTGAAACCTTGAAAGTGCCGCAACCTAAGATTCCGTCATGGAACTTAGATGTAGTTTTTTAAAGTTTCTGATGTCGAGTCCTTTCGAACCTTTACATGCTGCTTCTTTAAAGGACGTGATGAGGAAGGCTATTTTCCTAACCGCTCTGGCTACAGCAAAGAGGGTTAGTGAGGTTCAAGCCATCAGTAAACATGTGGGCTTTAGAGGACATAATGCAGTATGTTCCTTAAGCCCTTCATTCCTAGCGAAGAATGAAAATCCGTCCAACCCTTGGCCCAAGAGCTTCGACATCAAGGGGATAGCAGAAATCATTGGACAAGAACCAGAGAGAGTTCTGTGCCCTGTCAGGGCTCTCAAGTTTTATTTAGAAAGGACTAAACAGTGTCGAGGTCCGTCGGACAATCTGTGGTGTTCCATCAAGAGACCGGACTTACCGATGTCAAAGAACGCACTGGCGTTCTTTTTGAGGAGCACCATCAAGGAGGCTCATTCGTCCTGTTGAGATGGTGATCTTGGACTTTTGAAAGTTAATGCTCACGAGGTGAGAGCTGTCGCAACCTCTGTGGCATTTCAAAAGAACATGACACTCAGTGACATCCTGAGTGCCACCTTTTGGCGAAGCAACTCTGTGTTCGCTTCACACTACCTGCGGGATGTGAAGACGACATATGAGGACTGCTGCTCGCTAGGGCCATACATTTCTGCAGATACAATCTTGGGGGCAGGAAGTAGTACTCATCCTATCCTATAGAAAATGGTTAGGTGAGCTTTTAATTTTGTTGTATTGGTTTATGGTTGTGGGGTCGGCCGCCTAAGGCGGACTTCCCTTTCTTTAGCCTAAAAGTTATGTGGGGTTAACTTTTAATAGGCTAGGTCAGGTGGTGGTTTTTGCTTCTTTGCCTTCATAGTATGGTCAATATGGTCTAGTCACATTGTGGTCATGCCCCCGTTGACAGATCATCTAGAACTCACCAGCTATACCTTGCTGGAGACTCTAGTAAAGCAGAAGCAGACTTGGGTGACAGTAAGCACGAAGTCAGCTATGCTAACAGGTAAGGAACCAAGATGTCAATCATCTGCATGCAATTTGTTTCCTAAATAATTCTATTCTGTCCCTTCCCACCTCCAATGGTGGGATTCAGCTATACATATATATATCTGACAGGTAAGTTTCATGAACAAAATGATATTGTTATGATACAATAAAGTTTGTTCATACTTACCTGGCAGATATATAAATCAAGTACCCACCCACCTCCCCTCAGGGGACAGTGGCACTAGAAAATCTGAATAGAAAATGGGAATGGCTCCTGATACCCGCCTCCCAGTGGCGGGAATGGGTACTAACCACCTGACCGACCACTGCGTGTGTCGTAAGTTTTGAAATTCTGTCAGACTTCGGGGAATACAGCTATATATATATCTGCCAGGTAAGTATGAACAAACTTGATTGTATCATAACAATATCATGTTTAAACTGCTCTCTCTCTCTCTCTCTCTCTCTCTCTCTCTCTCTCTCTCTCTCTCTCTCTCTCTCTCTCTCTCTCTCGCTCTTCTCTCTCTCATCTCTCTCTCATCTCTCTCGTCTCTCTCTCTCTCTCTCTCTCTTCTCGTCTTTTTGTATTCCCTTTTGAAAAAAAACCTGAACAACATTCTTTTGAGAGCTTGAGCACATCTGTGTACTTCTTGTCATGTGTCCATTTTGGATCCAAACTGTTCCTGTTTCTTCTGCTGGGGTAGGCCTTGTAGTCTTGATCTTGTAGTCTTGATTTTCCCTGCAAGGAGTCTGCAAAGTGTTGAAGGTTTGGGAGTAAGAGAAGGAAGAGTAAGAAACTCTCACCACTGTCATTCCTTTTACTACTACTGTACCTCCTCTGTTTGCATTCTCATAATCCTATCTTACTCTCCACGCTCATACAGGCAGTCCCCGGGTTACGATGGGTTCGGCTTACGACGTTCCGAGGTTAAGGCGCTTTTCAATTATATTCATCAGAAATTATTTTCAGGGTTACGATGCCTACAATGCTGATCTGGCAGAAGAAATATGACACCAAAAATGCAAAATAATCAATATTTGAAGTTTTTTTTTTTTATGAAAAATGCAATAAGAATGCATTTTACATAGTTTTCAATGCACCCAAAGCATTAAAAGTAAGGTTTTCTTAGGATTTTTTATGATGTTCTGGCTTACGACAATTTTCGGGTTACAACATGTCTCAAGAACAGAACCCCCTTCGTAACCTGGGGACTGCGTGTTTTCTCTTTTTTTTTTTTTTTTTTCATCATCTTTTACACCCTCTCCTAACAATTGTTTCATAGTGCAACTGTGCAGTTCTCCTCTTACACCTTTATAACCTTTCTACGTACTCTCAATTTCCCCTTCAGCGCTTTTCTTTTGACCTAAATGATATTCCTATTCTCTGTTTGGTGACACCTTGGAACCTTTCCAGTTCCTTTTCCTCTTCCTTCCCCCCCTTAACTTGTCCCTGCTCCTTTCATGCATACCACCCTCCTTTTGCACTCATTCAGTCCAATGAGGTACAAGTGGGAAGGTTAGTAACCTCTCCTCTTGTGCTCTTCTAGTGGTGAGTCAGAAGCGCAGTGGCCCAAAACTCTAAGGTTTCATTGTTGATCATCAGTTCCTTCTTATAAGTGGGTTATCTGTCATGTCATTGTACCCTACCCACCTGTTGAGGAATAGATAGGCTAAACTAAGTGTTATGTGTTTATGGAACCCAAGTTACCCGACATTTGTATTTTAATACTAATTGAATTAACATTTTCTTGCTGTTACATCAGGGAGAGACAGTTATGTTAAAAAGAAATATTAATATGCTCTATACCTATACTTATCTAAAAAATTTATGTATTTTTTCTTTTCAGCCTAAGGCCAAGAAAACAAGAAAATTTGCGGTAATGAAGAAGATGATAAAGCCCACAGACGCTCGCTTGTAAGTGCTATATGTATCGCTCTAAAACATTGTTAGATGTGATTTCACATCATATGCTGTATTCATTTCTGCAGAGTACTTGTATTTTGTTTTTTATTCATGGTAAAGTGTTGGGTATTTAATGTGTGATGTGTTATTTTTAATGTTTTGTGTTCATTTAAATGTTATGATATTATGTTCCAATAAGCTCCAGGAGGAGCTGATTCTGAGGCAGTGTCCTTAAAGGCAGGCATTTTTCAAAGTAACTTTGTTCATTTTGTATAATTGTATATGGGAAAGGTTTGTTTACAGGAGAGCTAAAAATAAATGCACTTTAAATGGTCAAAATATACATTGTATTAATTGGTGTGATAGATGTTTGCTTATTTTTATTTATTATCCTCATTCTCAGATAGTGTCATATTTGACATATGTCACATTATGTGTAGATTATGATTGACTTTTCTGATCTTGGTGTAAAGCCTCATTAATGGTTGCAAATTTTAAGGATTTGTAACGTCTGACATTTTCCAATTTTAAATTCGTGTGCAAAGGAATAAGTGCTAAAATATCACTCCTTTGTATATTCAAATTACTGTGCATTTTCTTTTCCTTTGTGATATATAATACTCTCATATTACTCTTTTTACACTTTACTGGTCCCATATCTTCCATTGTAATATTTCTGTAAGTTATATTCTGGTAAACTTTTCAGTGATTGGTTACCTACCTGCTTTCTGTATATTTCTAAATTATAATGGTACTGAATTCTTGATATTTTTTATATTTTTACAGATCCTTGTAACCTTCTTGTGATGTGTCTATCATGAGTCTTATCAGATTAAAATTAGTACATTATTTTTAAAAATTAGTTTCACAAAATACTGCCTGTTTCTTTCCATTACTATTTCTGTTATTTTATATGATGTTGTTCTCATCACATCTTTTTTTATTTTAACTCTTCCGCTTTGCTGCTCCAAATGTTTCACATTTATTCCATCCTCCTGCATTGAGATTCTGACTCCATTCCTTCTACATCTTCCTCTGTATGTCTCACCTTTTCTTATATATCTTTGTTCTCTTCGTGCTTGTCCTTTGACAAAGTGTTTTAATTTCTTAATATTTTTCTTTTAGGAAGAAAGAAGACAGGGAGATAAAGAAAGTAAAGAAAGTCGATCCACACGAAAGAAAAATCGTTGAAGCGTAAGTACCTCATGAATTTGGTATATATAAATATTTTTTTTTAACATTCAAATGCAGTTTTATTATGGAAGCATTAACTACTGCTGAGCAGGGTTACATCAGTTGGTAATGTAGTTTTGCAGGTTAAATCACAATGAAAACGAACCTGTTACTTTATAATAAGCTTTATTACCCTTTGACTGTGTGTGGGGGAGAGCGGTGATGATTCGGACAGTGGGATGGTCCGGACAGTACATTTCCTGGAAAACGTAAGGGGGCCTCAGCTTCGAAAAATCATGTGACATAGCGAGAGTTTGGTTACTATTGACACATGGACTTTGGTTGACAGATGATGCATACTTTAGAATAGAGGTTAAATTTTGTGGTTTTTCTCATTTCCTATGTAATTTTTGGCATTTGAATTGTAAGGTATGGTGTAGTGAATATGATAAGGCAGTTGATGATCAGTTTGGGTGTGAATTTGTACTGTATGACCAAGATGTTGTAGCTGTTACCCACCTGTAATCTCAAAGGACATGGGGCTGAGGGTGTCATCAATGACTAAGAAACAAAAGATTTTTACTAACAATATTTACGTTATATTTTGTGTATTCATTCATTAGCCCCCTCATTACCTTATAAAGCACTTCATAAACCCATCATAGGACCCCTCATTACAAAGAAAAATAGCCTATCCTTTGCTTCAGATTGGTTCTAGTTCCATAAAGCGTATCATGGGACGAGAGTATAAGAAGAAAACCAATAGGGCAAGGGATGCTGCTGCTGCTGCTATAGAAATACACTTCAGGAGTTTCAAGAAAAGGGTGGTTCAGGTAAAACATGATTAGGTGAATAAAGATAGAAACAGGGTTGACCAGGAGGGTTTTCACCACCTACAAGCACAACAACCTGGACCATCATAACAGCAGTTTTCTCCTGAGAATATACAACTATTCCCAAAAGCAGGAGAGAGGAAGGAGACAGCTAAAAGCAGAAAGCAGGGAAGATGCATGATTTGGCAAATGGTCACTCCAAGGAAAAAACGCTTGAACGTAAACAGAAGTAAAAGCCAAAAATCCCAGCCAAGAAGGAAATAAAGTTTAGAAATGATACCTTAAGGACATCAAAACTCAAGAAAAAATACTAAAAAGTTAATCACAGAGGACCAAACCAGTGATGAAGAATCCATCATCTTGAAAATCTGTTTATATCCGAGTTTAACAATAATTGTTCTGACATCTTGGAAGAGGAGATCAGAGACACAAAAGTTGCTTTCATTGATAAATTCCCACAGTAGGGTGACTGTTCTTGTTGCAATAGATCCAGTAAAATGTTGCTAAGTCTATTATGTAGGTAAATTAACCAGCAATTTAGATGCGTATTATGAATTTAAGACTTCTTATTTGGAAAATCACAGAAATTTGCTACTAATAGTTTTACATTTCCATAGATAAAACAACTGTTGGTAAAGAGGCAGTAATTGGAATGCTTCCAATTCCAGTTCAGCATAGTATTAAAAGAAAACGGGTATTTCAAAGTTCGTTAGGCCAACATTAGATAAAATTTATGCACAATGAATGTCATGTATTTGTTACATTTTGTGTTTGGTGTTTACTCCTGGAGAGAATAAATACAAGCATAATTTGTTTATTTAATCATTGGCAGGCGAGGATATTTCATTTCATTTTTGTTTTGAAGGATACAATATTCTTTAAGCCAACTTTAACATTTATTCTCAGCAAACATCGTGGATTTCAGTTACATTTTCTCTCTGCCATTCACCAAGGAGAGAATAATCTTTTAAGTTGATTTTGAGTTTCAGTTAAACATTTCGTATGGTATTTGTTTTGACTTGAAGGTAAATATCAATTATAATAATTGTCCGAATCATCCCATGCTCTTGTCCGAATCATCACCATGGGTAGGGATGATCGGACATTTTGGAAATTTTTATTTGAAGACAAATAGTTTCAAGTATAGTAAAATATACAAAATAGTTTCAAGTATAGTAAAATATACAAATTACCAAATTCATTCATAAATGTAGGATGATGAGACTACACACTGACATGTCAACGACACCTCTGCTCCTTAAACTCTTACTTCTAAATAGAAATTTAAAAAAAGTGTCCGAACCATCACCACTCTCCCCTATTATAATTGCGGAGAGGATAATTGCTGATGCTGAATGTGTTTTGGCATCATTGAGGAGGTGACATTCTTGATGCCAGAGGCCAATTTGCAGGATATGACAATGTACAATGCAGGAAAATGTGGCGGAATTCTTCTCAACTCAAAGTTGGCAGGCTTCAGGTTTTGTACAAAGCCATAAAACGAATGAAGCAAGTTAGGCTAGGACCTCTGTGTGCAAATACTTACAGAAAGCTCTCAGAATCAGACAATTGAATGTCTAGTACTATAACAAGAGCCAGCAGATTGTATATCAAGCTGGCTCTTGATATGCAATCTTCAAGTGTTACTTGTGATCGTATAACGTTTAGTACTATCTTTATTTAGACTGGGTGAAGTACCGACCATGATAATTAGTCAGATTTTGTAAAATTGTTCTGATTAGTGTGAACTCTTTAAGACAGAATACTTGAAATGTTATAAATTTAGTTTGGAATGATTAGTGCTTAAATGAGGAAGACATTCTCCAAATTATTTTGCAAATCTAATTATATTTTCTCTGTTTTTAGGTCAAAGTATTCATCAGCGCTCTTTTTCCAGTACAACACACAGCTGGGTCCTCCATACCGTATTCTTCTCGATACGAATTTCATAAACTTTGCTATCAAGAACAAAGTTGATCTCGTGTCGGTAAGTTTGCAGATTGCTTAATGAATATTTGCAACATGAATATGTAAAAACATGTTTGTTCCGATACGTAATACAAACCATCGGTCCTTTAACAATAGGAAGTAGCTAGCGGCAGCTGGAACGGTCGTAAGCTTCGAACAAGGGGAGAACGGTAGTTAACTGCTGTCCGACAGTCGCGCGGCTGGGAGGTAAACAAATCACTTTTGCTTTCGGCCGCGGGTGTGAAGGACGTGTTCGTCATCGCTCTCTGCCCGCTTCATCGTCGTATGCTTTGTTTATATTGTGTTTTCTACTAATGGTTTGTTTGACTTGAAAATGAAACTGTAAGTACACTGTTTTCATTTTCATTACTTAATTATGAACCAACATGGAATTATCGCCGTAGATGCGGCGATTTCCTCTCTTTTCATGAATTGAACCCTTGAATTATGTCTCGGTGCCGAGGGCGGGCGCGCTCGCGCCGAGTCATGTATTTTGGGCGAAAGTGTGTAATTGAAAAATGTAAGTACTCTTTTCATTATATTTTTGCCCTGTGCGTTCGTTACCGAGAGTGTGATTGCGCTCGGCACGAGCCTTTTAATTTTGTATAATAGAATGCAATGAAAGTGGATTCGCAATTGCAAAATTCTTTTCATTTTCATTTATTTATTTGCATGAAATTTAATTTGGATCAATTTTCGTTCTTACCCCGGGAATTGATCCTTACGTTTTTTTTTTTTATGTGAAAGTGAAATCGCAAGTGCAGTATTCGGTTTCATTTCATATATATTTTTATGATAGCATCATATTATTGGATCAAGTTTCCGTTCTTACCCGGGAATTGATCTTTCCCCTTTAGGTTCTAGAAGTGAATCGCAAAGGGCAGTATTCTGTTTCATTTTCATATTACTTTTCACTGCTGTGCGGGGGTAGGGGAAGCGAAGGTCTGCCAGGAAGTCGTCGGAAAGCTCTCCCGCGACTCCCTTGGTATCCGATTCTTCGTCCTCCTTCCTGCCCCCCCGCTTCAGCTTCTTCGTTGTATTTTGTATTTGGGGTCTTCCTTGCGTTCGGGATGGGGACATGTCTTCCCCACGTGCGTGAGGGAACCCCTCTTACTAATCTATCTATGTTACCGCAGGTGCTACATCCGTGGGAGACGACCTTGGACAGGTATGGACCACCGCGGCGGCAGGGCGTGCCTAGCATCCACGGGCTGCTGCAGCGTCTAGCGAGGTCTGGGGCGGTCTCCACTACTACCACGGCCGCTTATGCTGCTCCCCCGCCCCCCTCCTGGTCTACACTCCCCATGCTGTGTCGATGACGCCGTCTGCCGTACTAGGGCCGCCGCCGTACCGAGGTGGGGTTGCCGCCGCCGCCTGTTTTCTTCGTGTTTGCCTGCCCCAGACTTACGCTGTTCCAGCAGCTCGCCCCTGGACCGGCCGCCAGGAACCCAGGTTCCGCTGGCTGCCGATGATTCTACGAGGCGATCGCTGGGCCTGCCGTACTGCCGTGATGTGATTCCGCTGTGGCTTGGCTGACCCCTTCTGGGTCTACCGCTGCCGCTGTTCCTGCCGCTCCTGAGCTGGTTGCTGTTCCTGTCGCTCCTGGTTCCTGAGCCTGTCCATGCTGGTCCTGCCCACGGTGTGTCTTCCCCAGTCCCAGGTCCTTCCGGACAGGTGCAGTCGGGCCGTGTTGCTTCAGCAATAGCCCCGGCTCCGGCCTGGATGGAGGACCTGACGACTGTCCTGCGTGAGCTGACGAGGAAGAGGAGAAGAGGAAGCTGTCATCTTCGTCTTCATCGTCTGCTGCTGCCTCTTCCCCTTCGACTTAACCCTAAGCTAAGCCGAAGAAGAAGAAGGCTGCCTTCCCCCCCCTAAGAAGTCTCCTTCGGGAACTTCTAAGGGCCCGTCCCACCCCGGTGGGACGGGGGGTCCTTCTTGCTGGTCCTCCTGCTCCTTCGGGAGCGTGGCCCGTCTCCCCTTCCATAAGGAAGAGATAGACGGGGACCAGAGGAGTATCGGTTAGCTCTGGTACTTCCTCGCCTGGTGCTAGCGGCGATGCCGCTACGTCAGGTTCCGGCTCGGTCTCTCGTTCGCGAGAGATCCCGAGTGTACGTTCTCCCTCGGGAGACCGTGCAGCCAAGTTTCGGCGCCAGAGTTCGCTCGGCGCCAAGACGCGGCACGGAGCAGAAGGCTGGTGAGAGACGCTCAGGTGACTCTTGCCAGGCCAGCGGCCGCTCTTGCAGCGACCAGCTGGTAACCCGGGTTTTCCCCCCTAAGAAGGCTCCTTCGGGACCTTCTAAGGGCCCGTCTCGCTCCGGGCGATTCGGGGAGCTATTCTGCTGGTCCCCCTGCTCCCTCGGGAACAGGGCCCGTCTTTTCTTCTATCAAGCAAGGAGAAGAAGACGGGGACCAGAGGAGTACCAGCTTGCGGCTGGCACTTCCTCGCCTGGTTCTAGCGGTTCTGCCGCTAAACCCAGGATCCGCCTCGGCTTCTCGTTAGCGAGAAGTACCGAGTGGACGGTCTCCCGAGGGGGGAGACCGTCCAGCCAAAGTCTGACACCCGAGCTCGCTCGCCGTCAAGACCGAAGCGCGGAGCAGAAGACTGGCGGAGTGTCGTGCAGACGACTCTCGCCAGGCCAGTGGACGCTCTCGCAGCGACCAGCTGGCTGCTCGGGTTGACGTGACGGTCGCTGACCAGCCACGAGTTGAGGCGAGGAAGGGGTCCCGCGGCCGTCTCCGGTACCAGCCACGGCTGGTACCAGCGGCTCGACGCGCCGAGAGGACGCTCGCCGGTCTCTCCGCGACAGCGAGCCTAGCAGGTCACCTGACGCCGCTCCCATCGGGACCCGGGCGGAGACGGTAACCAGCAACAGCTCGCTGACGCTAGAGATCAGCGTCGACGTTCTTAGCCGAGCCTCTCGCCCCAGGCGAGCGGCAAAGCTAGGCCTGCTGCTCGATCGCCACGCGGGTGGACGATCAGCAGCAGCCCTCCAAGCACGCTGGTCCTGCCAGCGAGCTACGGGGGAGCGTCAGGTCTGCCTCTCCTGTACCTTCAACCTCCTCGGGCTACACCGGGAGGAGCGAGGTACCTATGAGGGATCGCGAGAGGTGCGCCGCTCGCGATCCCGCTATGACGCCGTATGGACCAGGCACGGTTCTAGGACCAACCAGGACATACGCGCAAGTAGCTGGAGGCGACCGTCAGGGGTCTGCCGCTGTCCTCCTTCTGAAGGAGGAGTATCTCGGGATCTGTTCTTGTTGGAGGGACTGGACGGTCCTACTCCACAAGACGCGGTTACTCCCGAGATACAGAGGAATTTGCAGAAGTCATTAAGCTGATTCGTCAGCATAATGACCTTGCGGAAGGATTGCCGCTCCCACCAGCAGAGCCCACGTCTCTGCTCGAGTCGTTTTGGGGGCCCGAGAGGGAAACCAAACCGACGGTGGGTCTGCCGCGATCGGAGCTGCCGATTCTGTCTCGAACCAGAGTCTCTCGTCTCAGGACAAGAAGGCTCTCTCAGTTCTGGCCGATCGATCAAGCAACTTCCACCTCCTCTACTGCGACACGCGGTTTCTACGTGTCTTCGGACACCGTATTTAAATACCACCTTCGGTCCTCCTGAGAGGTTTCGACCTCGACGAGGACTGGAATGAGTCGGAGGACGGTATCGGCTCTCTCCTGTCAGGTGTCGATCAGCCCCACCCAGACGACAGTGGCGGCAGACCCTTACCTACAGTGAGAGTTCGTAACCCTCCGCGGGAAAACGTTTTCTCCTGACGATACGTTTTCCCAGACTGAGAGGCCATCGCCGCAAGGCGATGGCTGCTCCTACCCTTCTCCTACCGCTTAGTTTCCACTGGGAAGGCGAGTGAGTATCCAATTCCTCCCCCATTCCCTCTCTCCTTACGGCTACGAAGGAAAGGGGAGGGATCCTACAGAGATTTCTCTGTAGGATCCCACGTTCGGGACTGCGCTACCGGGGGGACCTTCGGGTCCTACCTGACGTAAGCCCCGGTCGTTGAGGAGGAATCCTGCCCCATTCTCGATTTCTACGGGAATCGAGAGGACCACCAGCCGATATCGTTTGACGAATTCGGTGGGGTTTCGCAGACTGCTTAGAATTCCTACGGAATTTCTAGCGCATTCAGTGTTAGAGTTTTTTACGATCTCCAAACACTTACGCGAGACCACGGTCCAACGTGAGCGAGACGAGAATCCCCGATATACACGATAATCGGGAACCTCGCCTATGCTCGAATTCCTGGAATTTCTAGCATTGGGAAGAAGACTGCTGCTGAAAGAAACTATCTCACAGTGGCCGACCAACCTGGAATAGAGAAGATCGGACGGGAATATCCAGTTTGGCTTGAACTATCGTCTTAGTATTCTGTTCACCATTGAAGCTTTTCCTTCGAGGAAGACTTCTCCTTCACTCTCTTTGATAGAGATCGAAGGTGGTCGATCTCCAATCCTTATTTTGTTTTCTTGAAGGAAAGAATTTAGGATTTGGAGATCGTTGTTCAGAATCCTACAAATATACTTACGTATATTAACCTCGCGACATGATTCTACTAAGCAGTTGAATTGTCCGAGGGGTAGGCGCATATCCTAGTTTATATACGGATTGCAACTTAGAAGAGAAGTATTCTAATTGAACTGCAACTCGGGGTTGTCTGCAACCTCCCAGGAGTTTTCAGTTTCAATTTTATATACTTATGGTTTTGTCACGACAACACCATTTCAACTTTTATATTTACCGAAATTCGTTTCGCCTAAATATAATTGCTCGAGCATATCTTTTATGCTCGGTAGTTCTAGCCGAACGCATTCCTTCGTGGAATAATGGATTACATGGCACTCAGGATGACGAGTCGGCGAGAGCTCAGGCTCAACTACTGCGTATTGAACTGCCTGACAGCAGCTTAGTATCAGCTGGGCCTCCGAGATGCACGGTCAGTTATGTCTCTCTCTCCCCTGGTTTGATTGACTACCGAACCGTATCTCTGCCCAACAATCATGGACTTAGGGGTCTCTGATTAATGGGGATTCTCGCAATAATGAAGGACCATCTACTGCTGTGACGCTAGATTCCATCGCCTTCGACATTGCGAGAATTTTCAACAGAGATATCTCTTGGACTCTTTCATCTTTCTGTTTACCGCACGTAACCAGAAGTCTGTACAAGTCTCACCCCGCTGCCCTCGCACTGCGATAATGCGAATGATTTTGCAGACATCTGAGTTTGTCTTCAAAATATCTCTATTCGTAGGTGTACAATTGTTCATTGTTCAACCCGAATTACGAGATGTGTCAGAAGACATCGCTACTCTCCGACCTGACAGCTCTACTTCCAAATGTTCAGCCCATGAGAAGCAGTTCTTCAGGCGGCTTTCCCCTGTGTTTTCATTACTGAAGAACGCCCCGCTTTCATTGCAACTACGACTTCTCACCGGACAGCAATGAAATAGCGGTTAGCGTTTTCAGTCATTTGTAAGCACAGGTTATGAATCTTGAGAATCCTTCTCTCGATTCATCTGTGAAGACGTAGGTTGCATTCAATATCTACCTTCGTCTTCAACGGTACAGTGTTGTTTCTCCTTAGCTGAGATTCAACAACCATGAGATGTTTTACCTTCAGGGACCTCGGTCTCTAGAAGGCAATTGACTTTCGCCTGTTGGGCACATGCCTTAAGAGAATCATCACCTCGCTGTCCGGCATTGGTGACAAACAAATACATTATTTGTTTGGTCTCTCGGCATAAAACCCTTTAAAGGCGAAGGTCACGTGACTTACTCGGATGCTTTGACAACTTGCCTCCTACCGAACGCCAGTCAGTCGGCAGCTGTCAGAGCGGCCGAGTCAGTTACGAACTACGCTGTTGACTTAGTTCGGTTGTTACACAGCAATCATTACTTCGTTTTAATAGCTTGTCACAGTACCCATACCATTGACACCCACCATGGAGTGTCGGTGTCCTACCACTACCGAGAACTTCGCTGCATGGGGATAGGAGGATGCGAGAGACTTCGTGGCAAACGGACAGACCAGTATGGGTACTGGACATCACCGAAGTAGAGAAGAGGGATAGGTCATGCGACTATTTCCTTCTTTTCCTCTGAGGAACTGCATGACTTCTCCTGCGAAGACAAGCATCCAGGGGATGGGGATCCGTGACGCTCGATTTCGTACCGAACTTCGTAGCGAAGACTCAGAACCCTTCGGTCCCTGACGATTGGTTCGAGTCGTTCACAATCCCCTCCCTAATGGACTTCACCGCCTTCAATGCGAAGGAGATGCTGCCTTGTCCGCAAGAACTTCTCCGTGGCGCAGGTACTGAAGGCAGGGGTCTGGTCCAACCAGACCACATGCCCTTCCTTCTACCTTCGGGATATTGCCCACAGGTCCTTGGATCTTTTCCTTGGGACCCGTGGTGGCTGCTCAACACGTTGTGTAGCGAACCCAGACCCTCGCAGGCTGAACAGCATCGAGTCCTGGTGTGACCGTAAGAATGGATGAGTGAATGAGAGTGTGACTGGCTCCTCTTCCCATCTTTTTCTTCCCCTCTACCTGTGGTTAGAGGAACACGGTCGTCACCTGCTGGATAAGGACAAGATGCAGGTGAGCTACTCAACAGAGCCCCATCCTATCCCATTTCAACTAGGGATAGGAGCGTATATCCACCACTTCCTCCAACAAGGGGGAGGAAGTGGATGCCAGCTTGAGACAACCCATACTTTATGTTGCCTCTTGCAAACAGGAACAAGTTCTTGCTTGCTGGTACGAAGAGATACGCTTGCCTCTCTCTTAGTACTCGGCCCAGAGGTCTGACCATTGATCCTGCGGTGCACACCCCGATCAATCGGAACAGAGGCTTGGATCCCTCCCTCGCTCTTACGACCAGGGAGGCATTCCAGGGATGGACGCAGACAACACCAGTCTGTTCATCAAAAGACTCAGATTCCTCCCACCAAGAAGTGAGTCTTCCTATTGTTAAAGGACCGATGGTTTGTATTACGTATCGGAACAAATGACAATTTGTCGAAAATTGCATTTTTCCTAACTATACAAACCTGAGGTCCTTTACATATAGTCCCTCCTCATGCCACCCCTCACTCTGCGTATTTTGCATGGGCCAAAAGCAAAAGTGATTTGTTTACCTCCCAGTCGCGCGGCGCGCGACTGTCGGACAAGCAGTTAACTACCGTTCTCCCCTTGTTCGAAGCTTACGACCGTTCCAGCTGCCGCTAGCTACTTCCTATTGTTAAAGGACCTCAGGTTTGTATAGTTAGGAAAAATGCAATTTTCGACAAATTGTCATTTCTTTGTGCATTATGTATACATAAAAACATCTCTGTTTTTGTGTGCATTATACATAAAAACATCTGTGTTTCTTTGTGCATTTTACATAAAAACATATGTTTTTCTGTGAAAGTAAAAACCATTGACTTGTTAAGAGCCCACTGATGTGGTGCTACACTTTCAAAGGCTTGAAAGATAAGACCTATTTGATGAAACACAAAGATTTTGTTAAACAATGTATGTACATGTATCCTAAGATTCAAAAGAAAGTATGATGTACTGTATTGAGGTTTTCTTGGCAGGGCATGATGGATTGTCTATATGCAAAATGCATTCCCTACATCAGCGAGTGTGTCCAGGGAGAAATGGAGCGCATGGGAGAACGTTACCGCTTGGCGTTGAAGGTGATGAAGGATCCTCGAATCGAGTTCCTGCCGTGTCTTCACAAAGGAATCTACGCTGACGACTGTCTCGTTCAGCGTGTTACACAGGTGATGTCTTGTTTGTTGTGCCACAAGAGTAGCAGATGGACTTTGGGCATTACTTGAGGTTCTTTGCAGCATGCCCTTGGCCCTTAACTGCAACCCCTTTCATTCCTTTTACTGTACCCTCATTCATACTCTCTTCCATCTTACTTTCCACCCTCTCCTAACAGCTGTTTCGACATTATTTTCAATGCTCAATGACCTCATAGGTCCCAGCGCTTGTCCAATTCCAATTAATACAATGAAAATTAAGAGTTTCACCTTTCTAGCAGAATTTTGTTATTTGGTTATACAGAATATAATTTGATACTACCAGCTTTATTTGTATGTGAAATCAGTTTATCATCTCATTATGGTGAAGCTATAGGACCATTGTCTAGGAAGTTTTATGAATGCTGCAAAGCTCTTGATCATTTATTTATATTTCTATTTACTGGTATTTTTTATTTCCTCGTTATTTGCTGAACTTGTTTGTTCCATTAGAATATTTGGACCTTTTTCACAACTTCAGTAAAATATTAACAATAATTAGCAGTGAGATTTCTAGTATTTTGTTTGTTTATGGAGGTTTTGAGATTAAAAAAGCATTATAAAAAATGCAATAGATACAGGCAATCCCCGGCTTACGACGTTCCGAGGTTATGACACTTCAATTATATTCATCAGAAATTATGTTCAGGTTTACAATGCATGTTCCAGGGGTACGCCGCTTACGGCACTGGTCTGGTGAAAGAAATATGACTAAAAATGCAAAATAATCAATATTTGAAGGGTTTTTTGATGAAAAATTTAATAGAAATGCACGTTACATAGTTTTTAATATACACCCAAAACATTAAAAGTAAGTTTTTTTTAGGATTTTTGACGATTTTCCGACTTGCAACGATTTTCGGCTAACAACGCATCTCAAGAACAGAACCCCCATCGTAAGCGGGACTGCCTGTATTCTGTTTGTTTATCACAGGACATACGTGCTACGTTGTTTCAAGCTCCCCAATATTTTATTTTCATAATTTTGTTCTCTTCTCAATGAAGTATTGAAAAACTAACTCTCAAATTATAGAAAGTGATTGAGATGTTCTTTTTCTCTTTAGCACAAGTGTTATATAGTTGCAACTTGTGATAAGGCCCTGAAACGAAGAATAAGGAAGATTCCAGGTGTGCCGATCATGAGTGTGGGAAAGCACAAGTAAGTAGACAATCCTGTCTTGAAATTTGGTAGCTCTGTACTAATTCAGTAAATGACATTATCTTGATCTTTAGATTTTTGAAAAGTAGCTCATTTATAGCAGAGTTCACTGTGTGTAAAAGGAATTCACAGATATACAGTAGAATTTTATGTGGAAGCCGTGTTGCTTTTTAGTGTATTGCATGAGTATATTTCGATATGAAATTAGATTCTTATGAAACTCCAGAAGTCTTAGATGACTTTGTACCTTAACTATGCTCGTTAGTATTACGCATATATTTTGGGGTAAAGACATTATTCAGTAAAATGCTATGGTTGTGTATCACAATAATCATTTATATCCATGTATTCTGCTGAAAAGTTTTGGGAAATTCCATACAGCTAAATTTTAGATGTTCATTGATTTGAGTTCCATTTATAACTCCTTCATTTGTTCTTACAATTAAATGGTGTAGTTTCTGTGTGACATTCAAGCCCACTCACTTGTAGTCACGAAGCATTTTTCCTTTGTTCCTTTGGCAGTGGTCAAGTTAAAATGTCATTTTGCACTCTGACTGACCATATTTAAACTTGTTTCATTTCTTTTATTGTATGCATGGAAGAATTGCTTGCAACAGGTTGCTGTTGCATGATGCTGCTGGATTTCATGTTGATCTGTATGACTGCAATTGTGCAAACCCTCAGGTGGTGTCTTGTTTGTCCAGAAGTGGTGTTTGTGTACATTAGCCTAGATCATATAAGTGCAATAAAAGGTTCATGTATGGAGGGTCACTCTATTACAGTACCACTGAGTATAGTGGCAAGCTGCATGCATGTGATTGTGTAGACATTGAGTTTTCCGGGGTCATCCAAGACTCCTGATCTGAGTTAGCTGTATAGCATATCTGTGAGGTTTTGCAAGGTTTTGCTTATGGCCATACAACTGGTATTCTATGTTGTCTGGATGAGTAATACTTGGCATTGAAATATGAGTAGTCATAATGTATATGGTTTATATTTCAGGTTTGTCATTGAGAGAATGCCAGATGCACCGCAGATGTAGTAGATAAGGTAACTTTTAAGAAGTATTCATGACAAAATTATCTAGTGAAAATTGATTAAAGTAAAGTACTTTTTCAGTTGTATCACTAAAGAAGGTTGCGAATACTAATTTGCTGGAAAGTTTGTGATGTATTTTAATAATAAATGTTGTTATCACAGGTGGTCTATTACTTGCAACCCTGGAGGAAATCTATGTGTGTTAGCTATTAGGACAAGCCTTGGTTTTTCATATAGTAACGCCTCTTATCCAAAATTAAATCAACTGAGCCCTGTTCACGGTGCCAAGCTTTTCAGTATATGGTAGGTGACTAATCTTAGTTAATTGTAGTAGAAGGTTGATTGAACTTTGGGTGTAGAAATCAGATGGAGACAAGTAGCTATGGTAGTGGTTTTCTTGGATACGTAAATGAGCACAGTTGCATTGTTCCTAGACTTCTCTTAACTACTCTCGTAGAGTAATGTCTGAATAAAAGGATAGCACAGAGGTATTAGATGAAAAGAGAATGTATAACACTGAATTAATCATACTAAGAAAGTTGTTAAGTGCTTGTGTATGGTTAAAAGAGCTTGAAAATGCTTTTCCAGTGTACGGGATTGTCAGTACTACTATATTGTGTTACCATAACTGGAGGCTTAGTGCTTCCTAATAGAGCTCTCTCTCTCTCTCTCTCTCTCTCTCTCTCTCTCTCTCTCTCTCTCTCTCTCTCTCTCTCTCCCTCCTCTCTCTCGTCTCTCGTCTCCTCTCTCTCTCTCTCTCTCTCTCTCTCTCTCTCTCTCTCTCTCTCTTCTCTCTCTCTCTTACAGAAGCAAAACTCATTCTTGATTTCTTACAATTCAGCCTTATATTTTTTTCTTTGTAACCATCACTGAACAATAAACGAACAATAGGCTAATCTAATGCAGAACATAGGTTAGAGGTGATTGCACCAAGATGTGTCGGATAGGTTGTAGTTTTTGTTTATTTTTTCTTTCATTTTCTCTAACACTGAACTGTAAGTGGCCAGCCATCTAACTAAAGATAAAAAGAAAGACTGCAGGGAGGTGTTTATTACATCACAGCCCTATGTAGATGACCCTTCCTGCCAAGTTCTTTTTAGTTTTTATAAGTGGTACTGAATGGCTTGCTAAAATCTTAGGGAGCAATCATAGGTAAGGTATGCTGATCCTCTTCAACTTGTTCATACACGAACAAACCTTCAGTCTTAGCAATAAGATAATTTTCTAGCACCTAGCTGGATCTGGTTAAATCGCAGATGAAGAGCAAGGAATCTTGTGAGATCTGTTAACGCATGTGTATATCGGGTGAAAACTGGTCAAGGACCACGCACCCATGCTACTGTGTTCAGTTTTTTCTTGACCACCTGGGTGAGAGTCGTGGTTGCCCTCTTTTTGGGAAATGGAAGGCGGTGTCAGGGGAAATATGTGATATGAGAATGCTTAGAAATACCTCACATGTACTGTAATCAGACTTGTGATGCACTGTCTAGAAACATGGGCATTTGGAAGCTGGAGTGAGCAAAGATGGGGATGTTGAGGTGGATTTTAGGACCTTGCTGCATGAGAGGCTAGAAAATGATAAAATTAGGAGTGTAAGAGTGGTTAAGATTACTGATATGACAAGATAATCAAGATTGAGATATTTTGGGGGAGTGGTAAGGATGAAGGATGAGGAAGGAGTGAAGGCAGCTTAGTTTTAATTGGCTAGAAATAAAATTTAAGTAGTTTTGTTTATGCCAAATTTTAGAGTACAGTATGTTTAAAAGTAGCTGTCACAAAACTTGATGTAACATAAATCATCTTATTAGAAACCTTTCAATACAGGAGCGTTTGTCTTGAAGATTGCTCATAATTTTACGTACAGGCAATCCTCGGGTTAACATCGCTCCGAACTTATGCCGCTGTTAACCATTATTTTTGGGCACTGTAAGTGGATTTATGGCACTGTTCCTGCTTTATGGCACTGTTCCTGCTTTATGGCACTGTTACCTGGACTTGTAACGCTGCTTACAGCTCTGTAAGTGCTATTTATTCCCATTATAATTATGTCCCTCTTGGTTATGGTGATTTTTGGTTTAGTACAGCATGCCGGCAGGGATGGAACCCCCACCATAAACTGGGGACTGCCTGTATTGTTGTGTAGAAATAGAGCTTCAAATAATCAGTAGACACCACCCTACTGCTTACAAACAAGTTATGTTCCAGATGTCCGGTTGTATGTTGAAGTACTGTATGTACAGGATAGGTTCTCAAAACAAAATTTGAACTTAAGGGTGGCGAAGGGGAACCCTCTGAATGGAGTTTTAATTAGCAATCCCATTTGTTTGCATCTTTGAATGATTGTAAGTAGGTTGGTGTCTACGCTTTAAGATGGTAAATGATCATCAAACTGATTTAATTATGAGGTTTCATACAGAAGGGAAATTAACTACGTACTTTCGTTTTGAGAAATCCAGTTATCAGGAAGAAGGAAAACAAGAGGGAGTACATGCTATCTTTTTATTTCCAAACCATTACACTCTTGTGATTTGTTAAACCAATGACTGTGTTACCATCAAGCTTTAATGATATATGACTGCAAAGTTACAACATCAACAGGTTATTTTTTTTCTCTATATAACTCATATTTAGTATGATTATTTTATGTGTGCTTTGATTTGACATGGTGATCACAATAAGATGTTGTGCGATACATTTGTGTGATAGTTTCCTACCATGATCACAGGTGGTTTATTATTATAGTTGTTTTATGTTCACAGTAAACGAGTTACATTTTTAAAAGAGAACCGCGACTTCTGTTAAACACAGGTGGAATGTTTTTCGTTCAGCCGATTCCTTCTCGGTGTTTGTGTTGCGTGCATTGCATATGTACTGCATACACCTTCCATTCTGGCCGGATCTTGTTCACGCGAGTGGTGAGTTGGTCGAGTAACGTGTAAAATGGGAGAATTAAAGCTACTTTCCTACTCATGAGTAGATAAATATGTAGTGTGTATAAATGAATCGGTATGTACAAAACAGGCCACAAATATGTTTTACATATGGAGATATACATTGTTTCATGAATAACTGGAAATTTAGTTTTAAGTGTGAAGTCTTCAAGAATATATTATGAGAAGGATATATTAACCATTGTACTTCTCAGGAAGTGCACAAATGGACTTTTTAGGGGTTATATTGATTAGCTTTTTAGTATTTATATATATATATATTTCTCAGTGCCCTTGACTTGCGGGGGGGGGGAGTTCCGTTTCAGCGCCCTGCGGTAAGTTAATTTTCTGCCTTATTGGTCTTTTTCATTTAACGGCACTTATGGCGCTGTAACTTGATGCCTATTCTTGCCGTTAGCACCATCAATAATGCTTGTTACACCGGAAATTGATGCAGCATCAAGTTACAGCACTAAAATGCCGTTAAGAGCGCTGAAGTAGTACCGTAAGATTGAATTGCCATCAGGTCGAGGACCTGCTTAATATAAATATATATATACAAAATTTATTTATTTATTTGGGCTTCTGTTGACCTAAGCATTGAATACAGTAGTAAAGTAGCTGGCTGACTGTAGTGGGTCACATTTGGGCGAAGAGGAGGGCAGGGATAGCGACCGCATCCCAGAATGCAAGCTGGGAATTAAAAAGGTAATGTTATCTAAGATCACATCAGATTGTATGTAGTATATATATTTACTTCATAATTCATTCTTTTCCTTTATATGCCTGATAGAAAAATGAGTGAATTTTTTGTTTTGTCCTTTCCGTTCATTCATCATATTTAGGAATACAACTGATCGAAAAAGTAATGAAAATTAACGTTGTATTAAAAGGTTCAGTAAAAGTATATCAGATTATCACAATTACTTTCCTGTGGGACATATGATTTCTTCTTGTCTAATTGGCAAGATGTTATTGGTTCCCATCAATGGAACTGACTGACTCTACATTCTCATGCTAAGTTCTGGAAGTTCTTTTTTGATTAACTAATTGATTACTGGAAAAAATATAGAATACACATTAAAATATACATGTACATTTCTAAAAACTAATTCCCAAGGAATTACATTTTCTGATACCCCAGTTGATTGGATATGGATATTGTGTTTTACAAGAAAATAAAGTATGTATGTTTTCACTGTTACACTAGTTTGACACAAGCAAATGGTTGTACCGTATATTTCGGCGTATAAGTCGACCCTTTAGCCCCAAAAAATCATGCCAAAATTAGGGGGTCGACTTATCTATCGGTAACAAAAAGTGAATCTTTATTATTTTGGCATATCGGTACAGGAATCCAGGCTTTAGAGTTGGCTAATAATAATGACAGCCTTGTTGAGGTAACTATGTATGTAAATACCAGTATTAAAAACATTTCACACTGTAATACGGCAATAATAATACATTAGAACATCCATTACCTTAAATTAAATGAAAGTAACTTGAAGAAACCCCAATCGCACAGCAAGTGTAATCATTGCGTAGCCATTTGTAGTACAGTAATTGAGAAGGATGCGTTCACTCTGACAGTTTTGTATTTACCGGGGTGTTGTTCAAAAACATTTGTGGTATGAAATCTTTATTTATCACTTTAAATAAAATAAAAAAATTTGTATTTAATAGTAAATATGTATTTAAAATCCTTCAAAATGACTTGAGTCATCGTCACTTGAATTAAACAATGCATCAAACAAATTATAATTCACGGTTTCATGTGCCTGTTTATGCCATAGAAGAACCAATGGTCAAGGAATATTCCAACACAATAATAGAATACCGGCACGTCGTTTTAACAACCCAATCAAAACATTAACTTGAGTGGCAGTTTGTACATACATATATACGTAGGCTCTTATGCAGCGTTAGTTAGCGCTTTGTTTGTTTACATTACACTCGAGAAACGTATCTTTCGTTTCGTCATTTCTAATCATATTTGCTGGTATTCATCTTTTATATATTACACAGATTTGTTAATATACCGATTATATTACCTGTATTTCTTATGGTAAGTAGAGCAACATATGTACCGTAATAACATTCAGGTTAGTTTATATGATACGTTTTACCCTGCTGCTTATTTTGAGCGTACTGTTGGCCTCACATTTTATAGGTCGACTAATATACCCGATATTAGTTAAAATCATAAAAATTTACTCAGAATTGGGGGGTCGACTTATCTTCCGGTCGACTTATACGCCGAAATATACGGTATGTGCAAAACATTCACATTTTATATTTTTGTCCTCCAGATCAGGAACAGAAGCTATAAGTGTATTATTGATGAAGATTATGGCCAAGAGTTGGAACTAAAAATATGATTAATGTAAGAATATTAACAAGAATGTTACAAAGTTGCTTATCCATTTAGCACAAACAATTGTAAGTACTAAGGAAGGTATGGAATGTGTTTAACCACGTTTAACTTCCAAACAATGGGAAAACTTGAAGAAATTGTGGCACCATGCTATATCGAACTTAACCAATTTATAAAGCAACAATTTTACTGTAGCGATGTCACAGTTGCTGTTTAATTTTTTAACGTTTACTGTCACCAAACCCACAGTACATTCCATTACCTGCCTCACATTACAAGAGCCAGTGTATAGTTGGTCTAATAGCTGTATTGTGGCAAGAATTATGTTGTGCAATTCAAAGACCACAACTTTTAGCAGCCTTTTTTAGAGTATCAGCAGTAAATATCCCTTGGTTGTTTACATAACCACTAGTGGAAATACAGTAGTTACTATATCACTCAGAAGTCACTCGTCATGGATCCCTGTCTTTCGTGAAATCATTTTGACACCACAGACACGGTGGAAATGTTTTTGGGGCAAGAGATGGATAAAGATATCACACAGTATTTAGGTATTGGTCATTTTTAGTGGCTTATTGAGATGAAACAGCTTTTGAGTTGTTAACAGAAGCACATGTTTTACATAAGTGTTCACTTGCCATTGATTCAAATAGTCATCACTTAATTAATATTGACAATCACCATTATTTGTGGATGTTAACATTTATGATAATCCATATATTCTTCAAAATAAGCTTTTTCTCACTCAACAAATGACTGGACTTCTTTTTTTTCCTCTGTCCTCAGTAAATTTTCCAGCAGATGGAAAAAAATGTTTGAGACCAGTCGTTGATGCTGTATGCAGAGCTTAACCTGAATGCTTTATAAAAATATATGGGTTTACAGCATGTTCATAGATTCCTCCTGTACAAATTGTGCAACTGTGGGACAACAGATTTCATTTTGAGTTTAAAAACTGTAAATATTAAACATTTTATTTGTGAAAATGAGGTATTAAATGTGCAGAAAAACATATGCCCATGAAGTGTTCCTGACTGAATATTTTTATCTCTCAGGGTATTATAAGTCTTTGTGAATTTCCTGAAACAAACACAACTAAAACAACATGACATTTACAGTGATGTGAATGAACTGCCTGAAAGTTAGTTTTGCATTCAACTATAACATTGAAAAATGTCATAGGGATTTGTTTCTTTAGAAAGGAATTGCCTAACTAAGTATCTCTACAGATAACTGCAGTTCAAATACACTTCTTTGCAATGGTATTTATCAAGAACATAAGTACGTAATTAACATTTCCCCTGTCGTATTTGAAGGGCCCAGTTAGAAGCACTGATATATTTTTAAATAACTCAATCATTCCTTATATAGAAATAAAAACTGCCTTTGATATGGGAAATGTCGTGAAAGGAAATTCATGTTCTCTCGGGCAAAAATGTGCCTGCTAACTATTGGCTGCACTAAGCTGCCATTTCCTCACATTGCTTCGAATTCCCCAGAGTATCTTTTTCAAGCCTATTTTTTGTAATAACAACAGTGACATCAACAACAACAAGAACAACAACAACAATAGAAATAAATAGAAATAATAGCACTAATAATTACGCTTTGATATACGTACTCATTGAGTGATAATGATAACCAATGATAGCAGTAATAATTGTTAATAATAATAATAACAATATCAAAAATGAATAATCTTGTTATCCAGCAGGAATACTGGATGGACATAATAAGAAAATCGGTCAACGCTGAGTGAATTTCATTCTGAAAAAGCTTGTCGTGAGATGAAACGCTTCTCTGTGACTTTTGGACTGTGCACAAAAGCATTTGCAGATTTCACATGTGCAGAGAGTCAGGGAACTCGGTACAAATAGCATGTGTTTGTGTATATATCTACGTGTATATACCGTGTACGTACTAAGAGGCCTTGAATGAGGCGTTTGATGCTAAGTAAAAATTTTTTGAGAGATAATCTGGAAATTTTGTCTCTGCACACAGATTCTATGTCAATATTTTCCTACTGTAGCTGATAATGAAAAATGAAGGTGCCATTGCTGGCTAATTGTGTCAAAGGATCGTTCAGTTGTTCACATTTTTTGAGATTAAAAAACCAGTTTCTTGCATCACCGCTTCTACCAGTGAAGCAACTGTTCATTGGCTTCTAGGGGACTGAATTTGTATGTCGCACATTCATCCATGTTTTGCTGTTGTAATGCTCCATGTTTGTTTGTAAAAGATTCTTCTGTTTATTTAAAATCTAAACTTTATACAGTGGAATTGTTATAGCAATCCCTCAGTATTTGGATTGCCACTATCCGACGCTCGACATTATATTATCCGACACTAGAAAAGAGATGAAAGAAAATCAGCTGGTGATTAAACTCTTAAAAATTATGTACAGATATACTCTAGTAAATGCTAGGGTCAATAAAATAAATATATTTATATATATATTTTTTATAACTCTGCATCAGGTGGGGTAGAAGGTTGGTGGGGCAGTGTGCAAATGGAAACGGACATATATTATTATTATTATTATTATTATTTTTCTCCTTAGACCACAATAACAGTGAAGGTATAACACCTACGATTCTCTACCTTCGTTGGTCATTGTTGATGAATTGTATAATGGTAATGGTAATCATATTGAAGTGATTAGTCAGGAGCTGTGTGTGTGTGGCAGTCAGGCATAATAACAGTGAAAGCTTTGAAGAAAAAAATCTTTTTAAAATCTTGTTTTTTTTGGGATAACATTTTACCCACAACTCTCCAGACTTTGGTGAAGTAAATGATGGTGGGAGGCTGATAAAGATAGGTGATGATGATAATGGATCAAATTCTTCACCACACAATCTGTAACTGCATCGATCGTAATGGGTCACTGACCATGACAACACACTCGGCTGTTCCTTAACATATAATTAGTTTGAGTACTCTTCGCTCCAATATGGAACTTTGCAAGTACTGTATGTACAATAGTTACAATGAAGGCAGAAAAACAAAAACTGAAACACTGGAGAGCCAATAACACATATTTCAAATGAAGTTGATGAAATAATAACATTAAACTGTGTGGAATCTGGTATTTAACAATAATAGAAAGGATAATAAATATTAATAATTTTTAAAACAAACAAACTTCCCTCACATAAATGTAGCAGGGTGCAGTTGTGGAGGAGACATACATAAACAATGATTTCTAATTCCTTAATATTAAACCAGCCTATTCCTATAATGTGTCTGTTTACGATTGTTGCAATTCTTGAAATAAATTGAGCAACACAAGTCCTCCTAGCAAGTGATCAGTTTGTGAATGGGTCGTTTCTTGATTTAGCCCAAATTAATATTTCATCTAACGTCATATGACAATGAAAACTGCAGTTTTTATAGAAGTACATTAATTATGTTTGCACAGTATCTCTAAGCGATAATAATGGGAGCACACTGTTTCACAGAAGTTACCGGCTGAAGGGCACTGAATTCTTTTAACTTGGGTTGAATTCATAGATTCGTTCAAAGTGATCTTTCCTTTGGGCTGTGGTACCTATGTATGAGAAACTGCAAATGAAAAGAAGAACATTTTGAATATGAACATGAACAAATAGCTTGGAAACAATTGACAGTAATCTAAATGAAACAGTAATCTAGGCAAGAGTTCTTTGAAAATATTTCCATATCAATGGAACTATGCAAGAATGCTTCAGTGGCTTTGATCATCCTTGGTTCCTGATGTCATTTCGTCACCTGATAGACATTTTTCACGAAGCGATATTGAAAAGGAAGATCAGTGTTAGTTTTGTCATCCCTCTTCGGACTCCAGTCCCTGCAAATGAACACGAAGCAGCTTTGTACTCTTCTTGGTAAAGTTCAGCTAATAATTGCTCTACAACTGCTCACGGTGAAACCATAGGGAGGAAAATCATGTGACCCTTTGTGTGAATGATTGCAGAAGCAACGATAGTACAAAAACACACTGATTACACAGTTGATGTCCATCGTGTAGGTCGAACTTCTGCTTGCAAAGTTAACAATTTATTTTAAGTCCTATGCGAATAAGAACACTAGTTGCTTACAAACTAAATCTCTAAAAATGTCACTGACTCGATGCAGTATTTGTCATTGCAAAGAAACTTATCAACATGGCTGTTTCTAATTCTATGTAATAAAAATTGAATTCAGCCTAGAACTACAGTTAGAGATAACATGGCCTTAGAATAATGATGAAACAATTGATGGAAAATAAGCATAATCCTTGGTCAGTGTCCCATTCATGCAGCTCAAAAGAAAGGAACAGAAAAATTATCGACTTGCTCCATAACTGGCCAGATGAACGTAATTCCCAACAGCTTCCTTTCTTCAAGAGCTTCTTCTTCTTCTAAAAGTATGTCATCCACACATGATATATAATACATAAGTAATGTTTTTTTTTCTTTTCAGCTAATTGGGCAAACAAACACTCCTACGAATCCAACGACACTTCTACTAAAGATAATCATCACATGGTACATTTCTTTTTTTTTTGAAATTTCATTTAAAGACCTAACTATCTCGCTAATGTATAGGCAACAATCTATGAGCTGTATTTATATATATCAGATGTATAAAAATCTTGTTTTATTTTTATTTTTTGTTTCAGAAACAGGCAAACAGAGAACACTTGATCCAGGTCTGAGTTTTTGGTCACTCTTTATTTACAAAGAAATGCCGTAGAAAGTCGATAGGCAGAGGGAAGATGATTGTGGAGTTTTTCTCCGCTGAGATTGTGTTTAAGGTCTGCAAGGAAAGAACAGGTTATCAGTACATTTTCTTAATTAGGAACTATTGCCATTTAGCTTTTGAAAAGGAAAGCATTCTGCACTGATATAAAAAAATGGCAATGGGTCTGTTCAGTACTAACTGTGTAAATGTAGAAGACTTTTTGTTACATTTAAAAGGCCTAAAATAAAGTAAAAACACATTGCTCTCTAAATATGAAAAGATGTAAAGTGTAAACCAAATTTCGGAGATGCATGATGTAAAGTTTTGTTCATGCAACTTACCTGACAGATATATATATAGCTGTATTCTCCGAAGTCCGACAGAATTTCAAAACTCGCGGCACACGCATTGGGCGGCCAGGTGGTAGTACCCATTCCTGCCGCTGGGAGGCGGATAACAGGAACCATTCCCATTTTCTATTCATATTTTTTCTGTCGCCGGTCGGTAAACAACTGTTTACAGACCTCCGCCTTGGATTTTTTGGATTGACTCGTTCTAAGTATCTGGATTGACTTTTGGTTATTGATTCTGGATTGTTGGATTGGCATACGCGATAGTGGACTGTTTTTTGATTTTGGATTGGCTTTTCTGTGAACGTGATGTCTGGATCAAGTTCAGTGAGTTTCAGAGTGTGTGTGAAGAGTGATTGCAAGGTGAGGCTACCTAAATCATCGGTAGATCCCCACACAGTATGTATGGGGTGTAGGGGGCATGTTTGTTTGTTGGATGATCGGTGCAATGAATGCGAAGGTTTGACCGATGATGGATGGAAAGTGTATGATTCTTATCGGCGTAAATTGGAATGCGATAGGATCAGGAGGGCTTCCTCCAAGAGCGGTTCTTTGAAAGGTAAGGGAAGTAACATTTCACCTGTATTAACACCAGTAGAATTTGCTTCACCTAATCCTGTGTTGTTGCCTGCGGGCCCTGATTCTGTGTCTGGAGAAGGTAATGCCCTTTCTCTGGTTCTAGAGTCGTTACGCACTCTAGAATCCAAAGTGTTGGCCTTGGAAACCGGCTCAATTAAAGTGTGTGATCGTGCCCCTAGTGTTGTGGAGGGGGCGTCAGATCGGCCCCATAATGCCTCTAGGCCTAGACCTCTATCGGACTCCCAGGACTCAGGGAGTGGGTATGTCGAAAGCCGCAAGAGGGTTACGGGGGCTCCCCACCGATCTGGCGTCCCTTCGGCAGGACCTGTTGTTAGTTCCAAGGCTGCCAAGGAGTGTGCACAGGCTCGCATCCTTAAGGACTGTTTTTCGTCCTCCGAGGCGCCCTCCCCGCGCAAGGGGTGGAGCGCTCGGAGAGACTCGCGTCCTTTGAAAAGGACTTTTCCGAGTGAGGACGCTTCACGTCCTCTCTCACCGTTATTGTTGCGGTCTTCACCTGGTTCGTATGACGCATTTCCTCCGCAGAAGAGAGGTAGGACGTCATCTGAGGACGACGCTGAGAAGCGCTTCTTTCACGCTTCGGAGAGGCAGGTAGCTGTACCTGTGAGAAGGAAGGAGGCGTCCCCTCACCCCTCGTCTTCTCGCAGGTTCAGCCCTTCACCTCCTCTAGTTTCTTCACCAACGAAGAATATTCTTGTGTCTCTTCAAGACTAATTGTCAGCTTTAATGGCTCAGAAGACTCGCCCAGCAGCAGTCGAGCCTAAGCGTAGGAAGGACGTCAGGCTGCCTGTCAAGAGGACGAAGCAGTCCCCTTCTCCGTCTCCTCGTTCGTCTCTGTCTCCGCTTGCTTCTCCGTCGGAGCTTCCTCGATCTCGTTCTACTTGTAGGAAGTCTCGTGGACAGGACGCTTTTCTTCCCTCTCGACGTCCTGATCAACCCGCGCGTCAGGACGCCTTTGAGGACGCTCGGCAGGACGCCTTGGAGGACGCTTTTGAGGACGCTCGGCAGGACGCTTTTGAGGACGCTCGGCAGGACGCTTTTGAGGACGCTCGTCGGGACGTTTTGCTAGACGCTTTGCCTTTTGAGAAGGCTTTCGAGAGCGCCCAGAAGGACGCTTTGAAAGCGAAAGCTAGACGCTTTAGCGGGAAGCGTAAGGACGCTTCTCTAGAGCGAGTTAGAGTAGCCTCTCTTGACGCTCAGCGCTGTCAAGACGCTCTTCGTTCTTCAAGCACTAAGGATCGACAGAAGGTCGGTCGCATTGAAGAAGCTGCTACACCTAAACTCGAAAGTCTTTGTTGAAGGCTAGACCCGTTGGGTGGGCGCACGCCCTCTCCAGAGGAGCAGTCTCCTTTGCCTCTTAGGGAGGAAGGAGAGCTTAGTAGTCCGGCGGACTCAGTTGAGGAGGAGCAGCCTTCGGTTTCGTCTGTGTCGGATTATAAAGTGCTGGTACGACTGCTACGCTCGTGTTTTGGAGACAAGTTCCAGCCTGCAGCTCCCAAGTCTCCACCCTCTCAGTTTTCGTCATCTAAGTCTTGCAAGGTCCCGGAGTTTGTGGAAATGAAAACTTCGTTGTCCACCAAGAGGGCTTTTAAGAAGTTGCAAGATTGGATGGAACGTCGGAAGGATCAGGGCAAGTCGACTTTCGCCCTTCCTCCTTCAAGACTCAGTGGGAAAGGTGGAATCTGGTATGAGACCAAAGGAGAAGTAGGAGTTAAGATCCCGTCGTCTTCCCAAGGGGACTTTGCTAGTCTGGAAGATTTCATGGACGCCTACGGAGATTGATCATCACATGAAAGGACTGTTAAGGACTCTCGAAGTCTTTAACTTTCTAGACTGGTTGCTTGGGAGTCCCTGGATCTTCAATCTAGGGAGTCCTGACTCGTTAAGTCTGGGGGAGCTGTCCAATGTGTTATCCTGCATGGACAAGGCCGTCAGGGATGGTTCGGAAGAGTTAGTGTCTCACTTCGGCACTGCTTTTCTTAAGAAGAGAGCGCTGTTCTGCAACTTTACGGCTAGATCTGTTTCTACAACACAGAAAGCGGAGCTTCTCTTTGCGCCTCTTTCGAACCATCTCTTCCCCCAGACTATGGTAAAGGACCTGGCAGTGAGCCTACAGGAGAAGGCTACCCAGGACCTCCTGGCCCAGTCTTCAAGACGTCCCGCAGTCCCTACTACGTCTTCTTTCGGACGACCACCTAGGAAGGTTAAACCCTTTCGTGGGGCTCCTCCCTCGAGAGCTGCTCCTCGAGGGAGAGGTCTTTCAAGAGGAAGAGCTTCTTTCAAGCCAAAATCCTCTAAATGAAAATCAAGTCCTTCAGATGCCTGTCGGAGCCAGGCTGAAGTTCTTTGCGGGGGCGTGGAGAGAGAGAGATACAGATGCTTGGTCCCTCAAGATAGTGGAACAGGTCTTAGACCTGGGGTCACCAGGATATTACAACAGGCTTTTCCTGGTACCAAAGCAGTCGTCGGGGTGGCGTCCAGTCTTGGACGTGAGCAGGCTGAATCTTTTCATAGAAAAGAAAAAATTCAAGATGGAAACGCCTCAGTCGGTTCTAGGAGCCTTGAGACCGGGCGACTGGATGGTGTCCTTGGACCTACAGGACGCATACTTTCACGTTCCAATCCACCCTCTTTCAAGAAAGTTTCTGAGGTTTGTGTTAAAAGACAAAGTTTGGCAATTCCGAGCCCTTTGTTTCGGCTTAAGCACGGCTCCGATGGTATTTACCATGCTCATGAAGAACGTAGCGAGATGGTTACATTCTGCAGGGATAAGAGTATCCCTGTATCTCGACGATTGGCTTGTCAGAGCATCGTCAGAAGAGAGGTGTCTGAAGGACCTTCACTTCACGTTAGCCTTGGCGAGGTCCCTGGGACTTCTGGTCAACCTCGAAAAGTCGCATCTGACCCCAACACAGTCCATCGTATATCTGGGGATTCAGATGGATTCAGTGGCTTTTCGTGCGTTTCCGTTCCAGGAACGACAGCTGCAAGGCTTAGAGAGAGTTTCGGCCTTCCTGGGGAAGGAAACTTGCTCGGCGAGGGAGTGGATGAGTCTGCTGGGGACCATTTCCTCGCTGGAAAAGTTTGTTTCCCTGGGAAGACTACACCTCAGGCCTCTCCAGTTTTTCCTGGCAGAAGAATGGAGAGTCAAAGAGGATCTGGATGCGACCTTTATGATCACCGAATCGGTGAAAAACCGTCAAAGATGGTGGTTAGATCCTCGGAAGTTTCGAGAGGGTTTGTCCCTAAAGCTTCTGAGCCCCGACCTAGTGTTGTTTTCCGACGCCTCCGTGTCGGGATGGGGAGCAACACTGGGAGGGGAAGAAGTGTCAGGCGCCTGGAGGGGGGAACAGGTGTCCTGGCACATCAATGTGAAGGAACTAGCGGCGGTTTTTCTGGCGCTACAGTTCTTCCAGCGAAAGGTTGCAGAAAAAGTTGTCCAAGTCAACTCGGACAACACCACGGCCCTTGCGTACCTAAAGAATCAGGGAGGTACACATTCCCGTCCTCTATTTTACTTAGCGAGGGAGATTCTGCTGTGGGCAGATGCAAGGCAAATCAGGATCCTGACGAGATTTATCGCAGGAGTCCAGAACGTCAGAGCAGACCTTTTCAGCCGACAGGATCAGATCCTGCCGACGGAATGGACGCTGCACCTATTTGCGACGTCGAGGACGAAGAGGTTGCCTCTTTATTGCTCCCCTGTGTTGGATCCGGGAGCAGTCGCTATAGATGCTCTGCTCTGGGACTGGACGAACCTGGACCTGTATGCCTTCCCGCCATTCAAGATCATGGGGGAAGTCATAAGGCGGCATCGGAGGGGACGAGGTTGACCCTGGTCGCCCCGATGTGGCCCGCGAAGGAATGGTTCACGGAGGTAATGTCCTTCCTCATAGACTTTCCGAGGACGTTGCCCTGGAGGAAAGATCTACTCAGACAGCCCCACTTCGCAAGATATCACCGAAACCTCTCCGCTCTGGGTCTGACTGCGTTCAGACTATCGAAAAGTTGGCCAGAGCGAGAGGTTTTTCTAAAGCAGCTGCGAAAGCGATCGCCAACGCAAGGAGGGCTTCATCGAGAGCTGTTTGCCAGTCGAAGTGGGCTTCCTTCAGGGCATGGTGTAGAAAGGAGGGAATTTCCTCTTCCACTACCTCTGTGAGCCAGATAGCCGATTTCCTGCTATTCCTAAGGAATGTGCAGAAGCTGGCAGTCCCGACCATCAAGGGATATAAAATTATGCTGTCAGCAGTCTTCCGACACAGAGGCCTAGACCTTACTGACAACAGAGATCTTCACGATCTCTTGAGATCGTTTGAGACAACCAAGATACCTCAGGCGAGGCCTCCTTCTTGGAACTTAGATTTAGTTCTTAGACTGTTGATGTCGAGTCCTTTCGAGCCTCTCCATGCAGCGTCTCTTAGGAACTTGACGAAGAAGGCTCTTTTCCTAACTGCTCTGGCGACGGCGAAGAGAGTTAGCGAAATTCAAGCCATTAGTAAACAGGTGGGCTTCAAAGGTGACAATGCTGTCTGCTCTTTGAGTCCCACTTTCTTAGCGAAAAATGAAAACCCGTCTAACCCTTGGCCCAGGAGCTTCGAAATTAAGGGTATGACAAGCCTTGTGGGCCAAGAACCTGAGAGAGCCCTGTGCCCTGTCAGGGCTCTAAAGTTTTATGTTCGCAAGACAAAGGAGGTACGAGGTCCCTCAGATAATCTGTGGTGTTCGGTAAAAAGACCCGATATACCATTATCCAAGAATGCTTTGGCTTTCTTTCTGAGAGACGTGATAAAAGAGGCTCATTCGTCTTACCAGAAGACCGATTTGAGCCTCTTGCGAGTGAAAGCTCACGAGGTCAGAGCTGTAGCAACCTCGCTTGCCTTCCAAAGGAACATGTCGATCAAGGACATCCTTGACGCCACCTTTTGGAGGAGCAATTCAGTATTTCGCCTCACACTACTTAAGAGATGTGAGAACGATATCGAGGACTGTTTTTTCTCTTGGGCCATACGTTTCTGCAGACACAGTCTTGGGGGCTGAAGGTAGCTCTCTCCCTATCCCTTAGTTAGGTTTAGGTTAGTTTTTAGTTGTTGTGTTTTTTGGTTGTGGTGAGTCTTGTGTGAAGACCTCCCATCTCTTAGTTTAGTGTTCAGGGGGTCTTGGATAGTTGGTCAGGTGGTGGTCAGTTGCTTCGTTGCCCTCATATGTATGGCTCGATGGTCTTGTCACGTTGAGGTCACGTCCCCGTTGACAGAGCATCCAGAGCGCACCAGCACTACAGGTCTCCACCTGGCTGGCAACTCTGATTAAGCACAAGCAGGCTTAAGTGACAGTAATCACAGAGTCTACTTTGCTAACAGGTGAGGAACCAAGGTGTACATCATCTACTTAATTTAAGTTTCCTACAAAATCCATATTCTGTCTTCTTCCCACCATCCGAAGGTGGGATTCAGCTATATATATATCTGTCAGTAAGTTTGCATGAACAAAATGTTATTGTTATAATACAATTAAGTTTGTTCATACTTACCTGGCAGATATATATAATTAAGTGCCCACCCTCCTCCCCTCAGGAGACAGTGGCACTGAGAAAATATGAATAGAAAATGGGAATGGTTCCTGTTATCCGCCTCCCAGCGGCGGGAATGGGTACTACCACCTGGCCGCCCACTGCGTGTGCAGCGAGTTTTGAAATTCTGTCGGACTTCGGAGAATACAGCTATATATATATCTGCCAGGTAAGTATGAACAAACTTAATTGTATTATAACAATAACATATTTAAAAGTTAACGAGATAGAAGATAACTAACATCTTCAATTAGGCAACGATATGGAAGGAATTGCTTGCGACTTTTGACTTTTGAAACAAAGATGGTACTTACCTGTAAGTATCGAAGCTGGAGGGCTGCCGGAGAGAGGGAAATAACATCAGCAGCTTCCTTTAAGGCCCGAGAGGCTTTTTGTTCACCTTCAGCAGCGATTACCTGTAGAAAGGTAGTCAGACTTAAAATACATTCCTCACTGGATATTGTTACAAATGAACGATCCGACTTACATTAATTCTTTGGCCGTAATGGCCTTTATAATTGCTGTGGTAAATAATAATTTAGCTGATTAACTCACACTCCATATAACATCTTCTAAAATGAGCTAGGAGCTTGTTTTTATTTTTGTGAATACTTTACTTGGTATATATTGTCAAATTGTTTCAATATCGGCATTTGTTTTTAGTTTGTTTCAAATTTATGGATGGATGACAAGAGGGCAATGTAATAGCTAGTGTTTATTGTAAAAGAAGAGGTTGTGAATGGCTGTTGCTTTGTGATGTTGCAGGTTTGATGGTTAAGACTGGTGAGTAAAACTGAAGGCATTTGTAAGAGGAGGAGGAAAAGTTGGAAAATAGTATGTTCCATCAGGGACAGAGAAACATAAGTTGATAGTGTCTGTTGTTCAGGAGTTTTGCCATTGCTTAAGGTTCTTTGCAGCATCCCTTTGGCCCCTAGCTGCAACCCCTTTTATTAATTTCAAATTATGAAGGACTGATGTGATGCTTCTGTGTTTTTGTGCATATATTGGTTTGCTCGCTTTGTTCTTACCTTGGCTCTGGCTTCCCTAGCAGCCTCAGCCTCAGCTGCCATGGCTCGCTGCAGCTGGACTGGCAGCCGGACGTCTTTTCTGTGGAAGGTATTTGCCCGTGGTAAAGACAGTTTGCGTATAATGGCAGCAAACAGAAAACCAGTTACATATATAGACAAACGAATAGATAAACATTAATAAATTTGTACTGTATAGATAATTAGGTTGAAAATTCAAAAGTACCGCCTTAATTTAGCAGACCTCAGCTAAGCAGACCTCTTTAGTACTTATCAGCTATCATATTATGATTACTGTTTCATATGCTGCCATTTTGGATGTGACTCATTTTTTATATACAGTGTCTCTTAAATTGAATGTTAAGTTGCAAAGTATAGAGGTTAGTTTAAGCCAAGAACCATTTAGAATTGCTTTTAACTGTAAGATATCTTTAAAAATATTCAAGTGCAGGCTATAGCATGTATGAGGTCTTGGTTTCCTAACATACTTGTTTGTACTTATCAAAAAGGCGAGACTCCCAAATTATCTGTTAAATTGAGGTGTTACTAGAATTTTGCTCTCACCATTGTATGGTACCTTAAATGTGCTGTAGCATCGTATAAAGCTGATGCAAGTTAAACAAATGACTGCACAGTTTCCATACTGTAATGATCAAATTATAAGGACTCTACATTGTTTAATATAATTTTGCCTGATATCAAAGAAAAATAATTCATAAGAGGGTTTTTTACATTTTTCTAAACTAAATTTTACCTGATATGAAAAATAGATAATTTTGATAAGGACTCTATACATTACCTGAAAGAAATTTTTTACATGATATCAAGGGGAAATATTTTTATAAGAATTATTTATATTATCTATAATAAAATGTACCTGATATGAAAGAAAAATAATTCATTTTGAGCACCAGCTTCCTTCTCTATTTAACCAAAAAAGGGATTTTGACGTAGGAAAAATCTATTTCTGGGCGAGGAAGCCGTGTCGCCCAGTGAAATGTGTCCTCTTTAGCACTATTTCTAGTAAAATATTGCTATGATACCAGAAAACTGCTAAATTGGACATGTCAGAAGTCTCTGACTCGCTCACCTAAATAAAAGGTGTCGGTATAGAACTGGGGCGAGTGTTAAACACTACAACAGTAACCCCTCCAATTAGCCTTTTCCTCATCAAAAGACCCTGAAAACGGGGAGCCGACCTATAGGTCACACCCAGCTACCCTGTTGAAGGGACTGCGGCGTCATACTTATTGATAGCAAAGAAGCTTGGTGCACAGCAAGGGGGGGGGGGGAAAAGGAAAAGAGGGGGGAGTTTTCACTGGGCGACACGGCTTCCTCGCCCAGAAATAGATTTTTCCTACGTCAAAAATCCTTTTCTGGGCTCAGCCGTGTCGCTCCGTGAAATTGTACCAGAGAAACCACCAAGCTATACTATCCTGAAAGGAAAAATCATATTAATGAAATCAAAGAAATAATAAAATAGTTTAGAATTGGAAAAAATACAATTTATTTACAAAATATAACTATATACCAAAACATGTGCAACATTTGCAACAAGTCACATACATAATAAAATAATTACAGATAATTTGTATGTACGTAAAAACTATAAATACACGATTATACACTTATTCTAATAGCTAAGGCATTTGCTGAGGGTAGGTAAAATGCTAATGAGGCTGGCATAATTGAAAAGATTCATATGACACAAGGACGGTACTATAATGATGAAGCAGTGGGAGACACTGGCCTCCCTGCAGCTATTGCATGAATATTTAAGATCCTCTAAAAGACTTAAGGTAGTGCTTTTTGAAAACCAAGGGTGACTTCCAACCAGTATACTTCTTCAGATCATCAAAGTCCATATATTTGAAGAAGTTACGAGAATTGCTATTGCCCGATGTCATGCACCTTGGGGAATGACCCTGGGCTGGCTTTCTTGATAAAATATAAAATCTGCTGCCTAATGCCTTTTAGAGATAGTGTACCACCATCTTTTCTAATGAAAAGGGGGCCTTCGGAATAGTAGACGTCCTAGATAAATAGTCCTTAAGAGTTTTAACAGGACATAACGATGGATCCTGCGGAAGCGGGAACAATCTTCCATGGAGACCACCTCATCAAGGGATCTTCATCTTAGCTAGAAATTGCTTATTTGGCGAAAGCAACACGTCCCCCGAGGAAAGGAACTCAATATGCGCTTCATCTCTAGATAAAGATGACAGCTCTGATATTCTGGCACCTGAAGCTAGACTCAATAAGAACAGAGTTTTACGCAAAATGGTTTGGTAATCACATTTGAAGTTGTCTGTTTCCGAGGCTAACCTAAGAACATCATTAAGAAACCATGACACTGACGACGGTCTGTGAACGGGCCGTAGACGTGCACATGCCCTTGGGATAGAGTGAAATAAGACTCGGTTAGATTGATACCAAACCCGAGAAGAAAAATCTTTTTCAGAGCTGACTTAGTGGTTGTAATTGTTGCAGCTGCCAAGCCTTGTTCAAACAAAGACCTGAAGAAGGTTATGGCCACGTTCAATGTCATTACTTTGATATTTGATTCTCTGAGGAACGAAGACAATTTCTTAACTGCTGAGTCATACTGGCGAAGCGTAGACTCTCTCTTGTCTGACTCCAAGAACAACATGTTCTGTGGATCAATGTCGCCTACTCTCTTACCTGCAAACTTCATGAAATCCATAAAGTTAGGGTTTTTGTGTGAAGACCTGAGGAATCGAACACAGTCCTCGTTTGAACTTGTTGCGATAGTCTCAAGTCCGGGAGAGGGTGAGGGCGAAGACCTAGTTCCAGGAGAAGGGGAAACCAGTTGCTCTTGGGCCAGTGAGGGGCTATGAGAGCCACCATGGCCTTCGAAGGATCTCAACTTGTGCAGCACCTTCAGGAGAAGGTTCACTGGAGGGAATAAATAGATTTTCGACCACTGGTTCCAATCTATGCTCAGGCGTCCGTAGCGTATGCCAGAGGGTCCAGATTGGGGGCTATATAACAAGGCAGCTTGTGGTTTGCCTCTGTGGCAAACAGATCTACTCCTAGACCTGGTACTCTTTGGCAAACCCTCTCGAAGGATTCTTGGTCCAATGACCATTCTGATTCCAGAGGGGACCGACCGAGACAGGGCGTCTGCCACTACATTGTGGACTCCTGCCAGGTGAGTAGCGACAGATGCCAAGTGTTCTTGGCTGCTAGAGAAAAGATTGCTATCATCACGTGGTTCACATGACTTGACTTTGAACCACCTCTGTTATACAGTGTACTACTACTGCACTGTCGAGGACCAACCTGATATGAGTCTTCTTTGGAGGACGGAGCTTTTTTAAAGTCAGAAACACTGCCATAGCTTCTAGAATGTTGATGTGAAGTGTTTGGAAGTGAGGTGACCAAGTTCCCTGAACCTTCTCGTGCTGTGAATAACCTCCCCAACCTGTCAGCGATGCGTCCGTATGCACCACTAGGACGGGGGAGGAAACTGCAACGGTAAACTCCTTGGCTAGGTTGGCGGCCTTTGTCCATGGGCGCAGGCGTTTTCTGAGAATCAGAGGTATCCGGGCAAACTTGTCCCGACACTTGGCATTTGCCTTCGAACGCCAAACTCGATTGATGTCCTTGAGCTTGGCTTTCAACAGAACGTCCGTGACTGAGGCAAAACTGGAGCGAGCCTAGGATCCTCTCCTGATTCCTTCTCGAAGTCTCTTTGCACTTTAAGAATTGTCTTGTTGCCTTGGCAATCTCCTTTCTCTTTCCTGCTGGAATGGAAATGAGTGTGAGAATCCAAGTCCCAATGAATCCCTAGCCACTGGAACTTGGACTCCGGAGTCAACCGGGACTTGGTCCTGTTGATCTTGAACCCTAAATATTCCAGGAAAGACATGACCTTTAGTCCACGTGGCTTTCATACATTTGCCTTTGTCCATCTCCCAGATTAGCCAATCGTCTAGGTACGCCACCACCAATATACCCTGGGATCTTAGCTCCTGCACCACTGTCTCCGCCAGTTTCGTGAAAACCCTTGGTGCTATATTCAGCCCGAAGGCATTACTTTGAAGGAGTAGGCTTCTTTCCCTAGTTTGAAGCCGAGGAATGGTCGGAAGTGCGAGCTATCGGGACATGATAGTAGGCGTCTGTAAGATCTATAGAGGTGGTGACGGCCCCACGGGGAAGTAAGGTCCGCACCTGAGAGATGGTCAGCATTTTGAACTTGTCGCAACGAATGTAACAAGTTTAGACGGGACAAGTCTAAGATCACCCTTCTTTTGTCGGTCCCTTTCTTTGGGACGCTGAATAGACCCGACCCTGAAATTTCAGTTCTTCGTCTTGGAGATTGCTCCCTTCTGGAGAAGGTCCTTGGAGTAATCCATCAATTCCTGCGTTTGTTCCTGATAGAAGGTGATGGGTGGAGGAGGACCTTTGATCCAACTCCAGCCTAGGCCTCTGGATACTATGCTTTTTGCCCAACTGCTGACCCCCACAATGACGAAAGAGGTACAGCCTGCCTCCTACCTGAGAACTTCATTGAGATGATGAAGGCCGGGATCCCTCTGCCTGACCTTGCACCTCTAGTTCGCCCTTGGGCTCTGGCTCCTCCTCCGCGCTGGCGAAAGGATCCTCTAGCCCTGCCACCCCGCCCCCCTAGCAACTCTGGTAAAGGGTGAAATGCCCGACTCACTCATAGACCGGGTTAAAAGCGGGCGACACTGAATACTGTGAGGAGGCCTGTTTGGTTTAGACGGCGGCGAAAGGAAGACAAATTGATGCTGTTGCTGAGGCTGGAGCTTAGAAGTCGAAGGCTGGGATACCTGTTGAATTGAACAGATTGACTTTTTTTTGTAGCACAGGATGCTGTTGCGGGACTTGGAAAGGTAGGAACTTCCTTTGCCTCTTCTTAGCCCTAAAACTGGAGGAAGAAGACTCTTGATTTCCTTTTGAAAGGGATTCCCCAACGCAACTGATGCTTTGGTTAAGACGTGATGCCTCACTCTGAACCTCGGATACTGCTAGAAGCTGGGAAGAGATCTGCACCCCAGATTGAGGAAGCTAGAAGCTTGTTGGGGTTGGTTCGTGCCTTATCGTCGCCTCAGACAGAACATGCTTCCTGCAATTTCTCCTAGCAATCGCAAAGTTGTACAAGTCACATTGCATGCTTAAAAGTAAGGACTTCGCAATGACCTTAAACAGCAGCTCCTGAGCGTACTCCCGAGCCGCCGTCTCTGTCATCATAGGGCTGTTAAGAGACCTTGCGAGACGTGTCTTAGCGTCAAATTCGGCTTGGATCAATGCGTCTGACAGCCTAGGAAGGCGTTCACTAAACAAGGTGATTGCACAATCTGGCTTCAGCTTGCCTACCGAGAACGTAGCTGGCAAATCCTCCCAACAAACTCCTCCCTACCTGGGAGTAGTAAAGATGTGGGATCTGTCTCCCTAAGCTGGGGCATGGGCTCTTCTCGAGTCACTGCCTGGAGTGTTAGTTCTGCTACCTTGATTTGTAATAAAAGTAGGGGTTTGCCGACATCAGTTGTAAACATGGTGAAGGACTTTTAAAAGCTGTATTCTAGTATTTGAGCAGTCCCACTCTTCTAGGCTCCGTACCCATGTTTGCTGAGCCTGATCTCTAGAAAGGATAACAGTCTTCCGGGGTTGGGGACCTTATCCTCTCTAACCAGAGCTGCCTCCGTAAGCCTAACATAGCCGATAAATGGAGGCTGTAAACCTTCGGGGAAAAACTCGAAATCCTCGAGCCTACGTGTGCCGCAACCTTCTATAGTCAACATCCCATTGACAAACGGAGCGAAGTTAGCCACCCTCCAGGGATTACCCGGGTGGAGGGAGGGAGCGTGGACCCGTCAGGCATGTTCTGAGCTTGCATCAAGCTACTAGAAGGGGCCGAAACACTGCCGACTCCTGTCTGAGACCTGCAATCAGGGAGTCCTGAGCACCTAACCTGCTAAACACTTCTTCAAACCTTGCTGCAACTGAGCTGAGTAAACTACCAAGGCCACTGACCTGATTAGAATATTTGTGTTGAACTGGTCTTGGTCAACGGAAGGAGAATCATCCTGTCCCTCTTGCGGTACCTTATGAGGTATCCGGAGTCCCTAGAAGTTAATGGAATGGGGGTACTGGTAGGGCAATAGGAAGAATTCCCTCCTTGAGACCTTGGGATTGAAGGTTTGGAAAGTGACTTTATTTTAGTTTTAATATGTGTATGAAGCTCTGGTGACTGCCCAGTCCTTGCATTGTCTCTGATCTGCCTTTCAAGCAAGGTTTTACCCGCCAGGTTTTTTCTTTAGTTTAGGAATCACAGAGAAGGAGTGCAACCTGGGAGGGGGCAAACCTCCTGTGAAACCCATGAAGGAATTGGAAGTAGAAGGAGAGGAAGAATCAGAGTCACTCAAGGAAAGATCCCGGTGACTAACTAAGCTAGCCTCATTAACACTGTTACCTGTACCCGTGCCTAGTGTAACGGGTCAAAATCCTCAACCACTTCAAGTGAGACTTCCTCTAGTCCAAGGTCCGGCAATTCCGCCTCTTGCTGTTCAATAACTTGAGTCTTGTATTGATTTGATAATTGGTGCCGCTACTTTTGGATCGACGTATCCGGCAGATTTTCCGGCTGGGAAGAGCAAAGTCGCCATATCTCGGGACAGAATATACGGCTTAGCCTTCCCTACGTTCCGTCCAAACCCTCCAACCCAGATCTTGAGGGCGGAGAGTGCAGCATCCTTAATAGACTGCTCAGCCTGTAATGCAGGAATGTGTCAATACCAAGTAAATTCCTTGAACATTATTCTATAATTATTGATTAAACATGTAATTTAATTTAAACAAATTTTAATTGATCATATTTTATCTCATTTCAATTTTTTTTTTTTTTTTTTTTTTTTATATAATAAACATAGAATCAGCAGTGCGGCAACTTACCGAAGAGGTAGCCTGATGTACCAAGTCGTAGCAGGCAAAACAGTTTTCATGATGCCAGACCACGGAATCAGGAAGCAGCACTGCACAGGGGCGGGTGGGGGGGGTTCCCCGTACAACGTCATGGCCGCACGGATCTTGCAGAGCAGCACTACAGCCGGCAACCAGACACTGAGAGGCCTGTAAGTGCAATAATATATAAGAACAATTGCACACACTTAATAGGATAATGAAGTATATTTCTTTTTTTTTTTTTTTTTTTTTTGTGCCGGAGCATTCCGGGCTATAAAGAAAAGAAAGGGTATAAATATATTCATATGTTAACGTCCCCGGAGACTGTGTAAGGAAAAAAAAACCATCCGGAGTTGTATAACCCGGAGCTGTATGACCCGGAAGAGGGGGGTACACCGAAGTAACCCGGGAGGGACGGCCACATGAACTCGCAAGTTCCGTGGCAAGAAAAAATAAAAATAAAAATAAAGATATAATGAATGATAATAACTAAAATAACAAATATACTATCTCCGCCTACGGAAGAGTAACTTCCGTAAACATAACCCTCAATGACTCCGGGAGCGGCCGGAATCTAAACCCGCCTTATGCGGAGAGGGAATGTTTTAGGCGGGTGGATGTAAGCTCCGGGAGTGAAAGAAGCAGAGCGCAACAATCCACGGAAGCCGAGGCTGAAACGCAGTGCGACTAACACTCCGGAGGCGGTCGGCTAAGAAACGACACTCCCCAGCCCAAGGTCCTGGGAGACCCACTACACCTCCCCCTCCGCTGGTGGGACCCGGCCGTCAGCGACAAACAACGAGAGCGGCACCCGGCCAACCCTACGGGGAGTCCCACGAGGGGGGAGGGACGGGAGGGCTTAAGGGGGGGACGATCACGGACCAATCGATTCCCCGCGAATAAAGGATCACGAGGAAAACGCAGGCAAAGCCTATGAAGGCTAGCTGCCGACCGAACACCCAAATATACATAGACAAAATAAAATCAATTACTTAAAGCTAAGGGAAAAAACATGCTTTAACAGGGGTAATGAAAATAAGGCGAAAAATATAAAACGCAATGGAGGCCACTCGATGAGAGTGGGCGCAACAGGAAAAATTACTTGCTCACCGACAAAACGAAAACAAACGGTAAGCTGACGAAAAGAAAAAGGGGGAATTCTTGAATGGAAAATACCAAACTAAAATAAAAGGGGGAAGGGGAAGGGGGGACGATAGATAAACAACGAAGCACGAAACAAAGAAACGTGCACGAACGCCAACGACCCCTTGAAAAACAGGAAATCATGAAAACAATAAACGTAGATCAAACAAGATCGACAAAGTAACTGCCACCCAAGACATAATAAAATATATACTGAAAATATATACTGAAATACCATAAGTTACGAGTATAATTAAATATAAATATAATAGGTACTGATTTACTGAAAGAAGCCCGCTCGAAATTGGTACAAACAAGGGAACGACGTAATGGCGGCTCGCTACCGCTCGTTACGGGAGGAGACGCCTAACAAAATCCTAAATAAAGGCAAAACGAAAGGCAAAATCACTCCCTAAATACAGAAAAAGGGCGAACCAGTACTTAACTTGGGTGAAGAGGCAGATTGACGATCCATAACGAAAAAGAATAACGAAACTAATAAAAAGAACAGATAGCTATAAAAAAGCGTGCAACGCTGGGAGGCTATCGATAAGAATGACGCCGCAGTCCCCTTCAACAGGGTAGCTGGGTGTGACCTATAGGTCGGCTCCCCGTTTTCAGGGTCTTTTGATGAGGAAAAGGCTAATTGGAGGGGTTACTGTGGTAGTGTTTAACACTCGCCCCAGTTCTATACCGACCACCCCTTTTATTAGGTGAGCGAGTCAGAGACTTCTGACATGTCCAATTTAGCAGTTCTCTGGTATCATAGCAATATTTTACTAGAAATAGTGCTAAAGAGGACACATTTCACGGAGCGACACGGCTGAGCCCAGAAATTTATTTTTATGAGCACACAGTACTTCCATAAACAAGACAAATGTCTACAGAGAGGATTTCCAATGGGTTGTACAGTAGGGAAAAGTTGATGGACTTCCATGCACTTGATGTTATCTATTCTGGAATACAAGAACAACAGTGACAACATACATAAGAGAAAGTTAACAAAAGTCTTACTATTACAGACAGGACAATGTTTCGTAAGGTATAGTTGAGAATCCTGGAGCTGTCAATATAAAGCACTACCTGTTGTATGAGACTACAGGATTGCCATGCCACATTCAACTGATTATGGGAAAAAAAAATAGATGTAAGTCTTGTTTCATCTGCCAGTATTCTGTGTCAACCTCTTATTAATTTCAAAGCAGGGCTCTAAGTTATGTTTGTGACATCTCTGTTTATGTATAGTACTATCTTATTTCCATATGCATTATTATTATTATTATTCTTATGGCATTATGCAGTAGATAAACCCCTATTCATGTGGAACAGGTCTACATGGGCCATTGACTTTAAATTCAAGCTTCCAAAGAATAAGATGTTCATTTGGAAGGAGTTACCGAAGATAGTAGGAAATGCAAAAAAGAAGAGACCATTTATATGCAAAGATGAATAAAAAAATTAACAAGAAGAGATAGTTAAAATGTTAATAGATTGCAAAAATTACAAGGAGGATTGTTACTGAGGAGTGAATTGGGAAGTCTGCAGTTTTTATTTCCATTGTCTGGTTATCCTCTTTCATTTGCAATGTCACGTAATATGTTGTTGGTGGGGAGGTGCCTTCCTTTTTAATGATGATTTTAATGGAGGATGATTCCCCACTTGTGGTAGTGACTGCTAGGGTTGTACATAGTTTTGGGAATGGTGCTTCAGTCTCTCAGACTTTATCATGAAGTTGTACATTGCAAAAGGTGTGCAGTCTTCATGCCAACAGATGATTTATTAAATGTAGCTTTTCACTGAGGGTTGTACATTCATAGGCAAAGCAACCAGCCTGAGAAGAGCCGTTGTTAGGCTCAGAGGTCTGGATAAAGTAATCCTTTATAAATAACATAGGCAAAGCCTCCTATACTCAGCCATTCCTTGTCATGTTTTGCTCTTGCAAAAGTAAACATTGACACGTATAGGTCTCAATATATCTTGCGCAAGACATTCAAGCAAATACAATGGAAATCTGTTAGCATTTGCATACGAGCAAAAAGTCTTCGTAGCGTGTTGTAAATAAAATTAAAATGAATATAGTATTAGCATAAGTAACAGAAATAATTTTAATGGGAAAACAGGAATAATGCACTAAAAATGCCATCCTAATCTAAAAAGCATACCTTTCACTTAAAGTTCTTTGGACAACTAATTCTTACAGACAAGTTTACAGAACAAATACTGTAAGTTTACCAATGCCAAGTTGTATGTCATTAAATTACAAGCTAATTAAACAGATATAACATTAAGAAAATAAAAATTAATAAAGTAAGTCTAATCAGGGAGGAGAAGCAGGGCTGTTGTATGAGTGAGACTCCTATGGTCCTAGGATGAGGCAAACAAATAAAGGGTAGAAGGACGTGCATTGCAAAAGGAGTCATAAAGATGACTTTGAGAGTCATTTTATAGCAAACTGAAGAGAATACTGGATTTGAGGCCAATTAATAGTGATCTGGAAGACACAGAAATCCACAGGTCTAAGGGGTTATAGGCAGAACCAGATTGGTAGACATATACCTGGTTGAGGTGATGTGTATAGTCAAAATAAATCATGTTTAATACCATATACTACAAAGTTTGTGGATACATTCAAGGGAGGATATTTTTAATGATTTGATAGTTACTGGGAAATATACTATTTTAGGAAATGATAAGGATATATTAATGGCATTTTCTGAAAAGCTTAGAAATGTTGTGCTTTTGCAATAATAGATGTCATAATGGTAGGTTAAAGATAAGAGAAATTTTGTAATTTTGAAATTACAGTAGGAATTGCAGTTTATAAATAACAAATTTTGTACTTTGTTTTTATTATGATGGTACATACACACCAGATCTGTGGGAACATTCAGTCAAATAACAAACAGAATCAGTAATAGTAGAATTTCACAGATGTCGACTGCAAATTCACAAAAACATAAGGAGATAAGTCATGCTTCCACAAATCACCCAAGAGGTACACAAATTTACCAAAAGATCTCTCCAAATGGAGGGGTACGGGCATGGGAAAGGCACTAAACAAAGGGACAGGGCCGAGCAGGCAGGGTTATGCCAGTGAATCTGTTACTCACATTTCAACCCTCTCCACCTTAATGCCCCAATTCTCTGTGGCATCGTCTAAGACTCCCTGTAAGGATGAAGGAGGTTGTTGTCGTCACTGTTTAATCACCAACACATATTCGAAAGTAAATGACTTAATCCTAGTCCTGGTAGAAGCAGATGTGCAAAGTGGATATCACAGAGAGAGAGAGAGAGAGAGAGATTTAAGTAAGAATTAGAATAGTGTGTACTATGTGTGTCTCTGTGTACTTCTACCAAAGGAATCAAAATGAGAAAGACGGAACAGTTGACTATATACTTACATCTCCACTCTCTCTACCTTGATTCCCCAGTTGTCTGTGCCGGCATCCAGATAATGCTGTAATGATCTGAAATTGCAGCTAAAAGGAGAATGACCCAGCATTTCTTCACCATTCCTCATATCTTATGATTGATGGGAAGAGATGCTGCTCTCAGTAAGCGACCTCGTTTTCAGAACGTCACTTTAGTTTGAAGTTACCAAGAAATTTTACTTTTAGAATCTTTATTCATTTTGTTAGTGATGTTGTTTTTGAAAGTTAAAACTTTCAGCAATGCTTTTGACATTTTCGGGACAAATTAGGAAAAAGAATTGGTTGCAAAGCCCTAATTCAAGTAGGATCTTTGGAAAGGAATAGGAAACTGTTTATGAAACTCATTGATATGCCATGTGTATGTAAAAGCTTAGAAACTAGGCAATGCAACAAAATATTACCAAACCTTGATAGTATTCCTTTGTAATCATTGACATGAATACAAAGAAAATATCAATGAATGCCTAAATGTTAATCACACTATTATCAAAGATATGGTGGATTAGGTTGTGGAGTGTGCAAATTGTAAGGAGGTTTATATCTGAGAAGTACAGTGGAATTTTGTATACTATAGAAATTTTTCATGAAAATCGAGTTTTGTCATTTTTCAAATGACGTTTCATTATTGCTTTGAAAGTTACATATATTATTGTAATAAAAGCTATAGTATTCCTGTTGGTATCAAGGAATTTTAGTTTCAATATTTTTTAATTAATGGAATTAAATTCATACACACACCCCTCACAAAGTTGAAAAATTTGGAACATGGCAAATAATTTTTCAAATAATTGTTCCCTTATATTTCTGTTATCTTCTGAAGACATATTTCCTCGGAGGAAAAAAAGAAGAACTTGGCCAAATTCAAAAGTTATTGAATGTTTCTTATGACTAAGAGTAGACAAAATTTTTTAAAAATTTCTTGTGAAATCTTTTTATCTTTGTTATCTGGGAAGTGCTACAACATTAACCTGTGTCTCATACAAAGAGTTGTTCTTCTTGTATGTCTTCACTTGGGACACACTTATCAATATGAGATAGGAGTTGCAGGACACTAGTGTAGTTGAATTATCAGAGAGCTTCAAAAATAGTCAAGAGATTGCGTTTCACAGGTACAATTAGATAGGGAGGGAATATTGGGGTAGTTGAATGGCAGTCAGTCGAGGTCATGAATAGCCGTACCATAGGTAAAGAGAGACTTGATAATGCATTGTTCCTTAGACAGGTAGATAAAGTAGTGATAACTCGATGGAATATATTGACTTTATTATTGTAAAATTTTCTTCAAGGGGGTAACTGGCCCTGTAGTTTTCTTTGATGGACTCTTTCTAGAAGGTGGATCTCTGCTGTCCTATGAAGCACTGCTAATCACTACTCTGTTGGTGGATACACAAAGTCTCTTTACACCATCAGAGTCTTGCATCACTGACCTTCCTTCTTCTACCACAGCTGAAGTCTTTGAAATTATGCTTCCTGCCTATTATGCAAATCTTGTGACCTTTTCTTGTGTCATAAGTACTATGGTCTTTGCAAAACAAGATCAACTGGAAACCCTCTTCTTACATGACTTGCATAACAAGATCAACTGGAAACCCTCTTCTTACATGACTTGCATGTGACCAGCCCTTTTCAGGAGCTTTGAAGAATATTATATCACCACCCTTGGTATTTCAAAGGCATTTGCTAGCCAGTTGCTTCTGGAAACCAATTTCAAGTTTCTTCTGGTCTATTTGTGTTGTAGATGATGTTATGTGTGTCCTTCTTCATAGCTCTAGTGGTGTTACTCTGGGATCTTTTCTGTCATCTGCTCCTCCTTCAAAATCTTGTACTCATTTTACTTAGACTTTTGCAGTTTGATGAAGATAGATGTGGTGAACAGTATCTGGACTTGGAGAGGAGTGGTGGTTTATGGGAGTGTTTTCATCAGTTGAACACAAACTTTTTGTACCTTCACAAGAACATTTGAGGATTTGGAAGCTGAACCCCTCTGGATGTCTGCTCTAAAAGGCAAAGCTCTAATTCTTGTATCCGTGATGAATTTTTGGTCATATTTGAAGATGTAAATGTGGGTTTTATGCAGGCTCCACAATGAAGTTTGCATATCTCCATATGCAGGAACACTTTGAGTACTTTGAATGGGACTGATAAATCCTGTAGGAGACTTCCTGACCTTATTATAAATCAGTCTAGTCTCTGCGGAAAACTAAGTTCTCACAAGAAATTTGAAGACTGAGATATTTATTGTTGATAAAAATATGGTTTTATTGATTTCAACATACTTTGACTGAATTCTGTAATTTCTGTACCAAGCAAGAAAAATCATGGTCAGAAATGTAGAATAAACTTTAAATGAAACCTAAAAATACTTTTATGTCAACTTTCCAATTGTGTCTTTATGCAAATATACAAAAATTAGAATACAGACACCACCTTACTTATGAACATTCAACTTGAAAACATTCAGAGATACAAACAAGTAAGTAGAGTGGTTTCTGTAACTACAAGTTTAGATAAGTATGAACACTGAAAACCAAATGCGAAAACGACACTCTTGTGGGTGGTCACTTTACCTGCATGTCGCATGAGATGGACTCTCGGTCTCCTAGGATCTCATGCAAGTTCTTCGTACCTAGCATGTTCCTGAGAGTGGTCTGAGCCAGGAGGCGCGTCGAATGGTGGGCGTTCTCCACATTCGCAACGCTGACGGTGGCGTTGCTCACCCTGTAGTAGACGACGGCATCTACACTCACCGTCACGCTGTCCTTTGTCAGGACCTGCGCATTAAGGGGTTGAAAGTCACTGGGATGTGTTCATAAGAGGGCATCTGCGTAGCTGAATGGTGTGACGCTTCTAATGGGACTTGAGATAATTACTGGTAGCATTCTCTCTTATTTATTATGGGTGTTAGATATAGAATTCAGTCATTTTTGTTCACATGACATTACTTTTTTTAGAGGTTTAGTGACTTACACTGCATTTTGAGAGAAGGCAAAAAATCTTTATTTATTATTCTACTAGAAAGCATATTTCTTATTACACTTACAGGGTATTCCAGACAATGTAGGATTTGTTGAACAAGGAACTGGCCGATTTAAGAGATTATTTGGCAAAATAAAATTTTTGTAATACCAGAAATCCATGAACTTGGCTAGATTTCTAAAGTATTTACATTTTAAGAATACTGAAAATGTTGTCAATGGAGTTTTGTATTTGTATTTATGTAAATAAAAGGGTGGAGGCCTACACTAAATCAGATTTTTGTGGTGTGCTGAAATTTACATGCACGTATGCTACTAATATTTCTTGTGTCCTGAGCCGAGCATTAAAGTTTCTATGTACGTTTGTGTTACTGTTTCTTAGCAAATAGTGTAGGGTTTATGTTACTTTTGCTAATTTCATAGGCAAAGCATGGTAGTATGTGTGTAAGAAGTTACTAATATTTTTTATTTACAGTAGAACATAAAATTTGTGTGTGCTCATACATACCAACTAGATAAGTTCTTTTATTGTTTTGCTTTTTATTTGAGCTTTCTAAGTGTTATTGCGTGTCACTACATCCAAACAAGTAGTATTGAAAAGAATGTCAAGATTTATTATTATAGGGAAAATGTCTGTGTGAGTAAAATTAAACAAAATGGACGGAATATAAATGATCAACACTTATCAGTCAGGAAGGGGTATATATAAATATACAGTACTACACATTTATGCCTAAATGAAAAATATGTACTAAACATAAATAAATCTATGACGTCATGTTCTCCCACCCAAAACTCCTGTCTTCTTTTTTCTTTTTAAATGCAGATGGAAAAGTGCTTCATCGTAGGCACACAACGATTACTGTTAACATCTACTGGGTTGCTTTGGAAGGAATGTAAAAAATAAAAGAGTAAAGTACATTCTTTAATTACAGCTTGCAACAGCCCTTGTCTTGCTCTCTACTTTTTGGTTGCACATGCTTGTTGAGGGAAGAACTATATATATATATATATATATATACATATATATATATATCTATATATATATATAATAATATATATAGATATAATATATACTATTATATATAATACTATATATATAATATAATATAATATATAATATATAATATATATATTAATATTATTAATAATATATATTATGTTAATATATATATATATATATATAAAGTATATACCCCCTTTTTTTTCCCCCCCGTTTTTCCGGCTTATATATATATATATAATTTATATTTATTTATATATTTATTTAGTTATTTAATATATAATATAGAATAAGAGTATAGAGGATGAGTTAAGGGTGTGTTGGGAGGTGGATGGTAGTGGGGGGAGACAAAAATAACAAAACGCTTATTTGTCGGGCCAGGGCCAAGGAGGGTGGGAAGTATAGGATCATGATACCAGGAGGAAAATATTTTTAGAAAGGGAATTATTACGTGACATCTAAACAGGACTAAGTAAAAGGAGACATAAACACTTTAGACTTATTTTTAAAATGAGTTTTTCATTGAAAGACTTTAGTTCTTTTTATTTCAAGGTTGTCTTCAGTACTTACATCAAGACCTGAGCGATATTGACCACGTCAGAATTGCTTGAAATAGGATGAGTAGATGGAGATATAAAGGTTGAAAGTTCATTTTTTTTTACTGGGGATATGTGGTATGATTGAAAATTGACGGTGGCTTGAAAAACATCTTGGCAATTTGTATTTATTTGGTCTAGTTCTTGTTTTCATGTATGACACTTACCTGGCAGTATATATATAGCTATATTCTCTGTTCGCACTGGCAGAATTTTCAAAACTCGCGGCAACCGCTAGATCACTGGTAGTTCAGGTGATCGCCACCCGCTCCGTGGCGCTGGTGCTCGGAATCATTCCCTTTTCATTTTCGTCAGATTTTTTCTGCCACTGAACCGGCAACATCGTTGTTGGTTCCCTGCTAGAATTCGAAACTCGTTAGCTGACTTTCGCTGTACTTGGATGGTTTATTGGGTATCGTATTGGAAGTTTGGATTGGCAATCGCGATTGGAAGTTATTAGAATGTCTGATTCTGGGATAGTATTTCGAGTGTGTATGAAAGAAGGGTGTAAGGTGAGACTACCGAAAGCTTCGGTAGACCCTCACACACTATGTAAGAAGTGTAGAGAGGTTTTGTGTACTTGGGACAAATAGATGTTAATGAGTGTGAAAGTTTAAATGAGAAAGAATGGAAGACTTTCACCAAATATGTTGAGAGACTTGAAAAGGATAGAGTAAGAAGAATCGGTGTCTCGGAGTGAGAGGTCAGGTTCTTCTAGTAAGGCCTTGAATAATTCTGTTATTTCTCCCCCTTCTTCCCAAGTAGAAGTTGTTAATCCGTTCTCCTCAGGTCTCTCCTGCGCCCGCTGCTGTTTCTGAGGATACTAATAGTTGTGAAAGTGTTTGCCGCCCTTGCGTCAATGGCGATCAGATTCAGCGTCTTACAGACAAAGTGGGTACGATTGAAAGTGTCAGTGTAGTGGAGGGGGCGGCTGATCGTCTCACTCGTGCTCCTAGACCTAGACCTCTGCCAAGCTCCCAGACCCAAGGAGAAGGCATCATCGCTCAAAGTCGAAGGGAGGCGAGAGGGGTTCCCTTACGATCAGTCGTCCCTTCAGGCAGTCCTGTTGCGTCCCAGGCTGCAGCAGTGCGCCATAGAAAAAGGCGACACTGGGAAGTGTCTTTCCTCGACAGATAGTGCTGCGTCAGGCAGGTATGGACGTTATGCGGAAGGTTTTTCGCGTCCTCTGAAGAGGACGCATAGACCTACGTCTTCTCAAGATGAGCGTTACCCGCAAGAACAGTGGAGTAGTCCCGAGATTTTCTCTTCTAGTGATGAGGAAGAGGTGGTTCCGATTAAAAGGAGGAGATCCTTTAAGTCAAGACAAGACGCAAGACCTCATGTGTACGACGGTTCTCGGCATAGGAGCTCTCCTTCGGAATACGGAGCAGTCTCTCCGATATCTTCCCCTTATCGTAGAATCAAGATCGAGTTTCTCTCGTGTTGAGTATCCGTCTCGTCTTTGTTCTCCGCTTGCTCAGACTTCACGCCAGGAAGCAGAGACTAGGAACTTCCTTGAAGAGATGCAAGGAAGGTTAGCCGATTTGGTTAAATCGTGGGGAACATCGGAACTTCCTCCTACAAGGCGTAAGGACGCATCTCTCCCAGTCAAGTCGTCTAAGAGGACGCATGATGGTTGGCCGCCTTCTCGTCAAGCTTCGGAGTCTCGGTAGGACGCAAGTTACGGGAGCAGGACGCAGGACGCAAGTTAAGAGAACAGGAAGCAACGGACGCAAAGTTTTGTCGCAGACGCAGGGAAAGGAGAAAAAAAAAAAAGAAAAGAAAAGAAAACAGGACGCAAGCTTCCGGAACAGGACGCAGGACGCAACCTCGGAGCTCAGAAGGACGCAGGACGCAGGCGGCAGGAGCAGGTTTCTTCACAGTGAGGTTGGAGAAGATTTTCTGCAGCAAGACCTGGGTTTACAGGATGTGTCTTCGGCAGAAGAGGAAATAGAAGACTTAGAATCTGAGGAAGAAAAGAAGATGAAGCACCTTCTTCAGATTATAAGAAATTGACGAATTGCCTTCTTTCACTTTTTGGAGGGGATTTTCAGCCTGCAGCTCCGACATCACCCCTTTCTCAATTCTCCAAGAATAAAACTCCGAAAAAGTCCTCGTTTTGAAGATGAAGTTTTCGATTACGGTGCTAAGAAGGCTCTTCAAAGAATTGATACGTGGTTGAAGGAAAAGAGGGAAGCGGGGTGGGCAAGACTGTGTTTTCTCTTTCCCTCCTGCCAAATTGGCATCGAAGTCCGGAATTTGGTATGCAACAGGGGAAAATCTCGGCCTGGGAGTGCCTGCCTCCTCCCAGGGGATTTTTCCAACATTGTGGACAGTTCCCGCAGACATGCCTTGAATTCGGCCAAAGTGTGGTGGTCTCCATCAGAATTAGATCATCTCTTGAAAGGGATTTTCCGGACCTTCGAGTTTTTAATTTTCTGGATTGGTCCTTGGGAGCTCTGTGACGAACAGTGGAAGATAATGTGAAGCAACGGCTTCTCAACTCCCAAGCAGTATTATGTCCTGCATGGACAAAGCCTTAAGGGGATGGAGCGAATGAATTGGCATCTCTTTTCACCGCAGGAGTTTGAAAGAAAAGGTCACTCCTATGCTCTTTTGCTGCTAAGGGCGTTTCTAACGCCCAGAAATCCGAATTGCTTTTTTCCCCACTTTCGGAGCAATTGTTTCCTGCGGATATTATCAAGGATATTTCGCTTTCCCTAACTCAGAAGGCGACGCAGGATCTGTTAACTCCTCGGTAAGGAAATTTTTACCCAACAAGGTAGTTAAGAAGACTCCTAAGGAATCAAGGCAAGCTAGTCAGCCCTTTCGAGGCAAGTTCCTTTTCTCGTTCCTGGCGTGCCGGGGCCTTCAGAGCAAGAAGAGCTCCGTCCCAAGAGGGGTTCGAAACCCAGTACTAAACAATGAACAGCAAGTCCTTCAGACATCAGTAGGTGCCAGACTCCAGAAGTTTTGGGAGATTTGCAGAAAAGGGAGCAGATCCTTGGGTAGTCAAGGTGGCCAAAGAAGGTTACAAGATCCCTTTTTCTAAAGAGACCGCCTCTTGCGACATCGCCAAGAGAGCTGGGGGGGAGCTCACTACGCGATCCAGGGAAACAAAAGAAGCACTACAAGAACAAGTTCTTTCTATGCTCAAGAAAGGAGCAATAGAACCTGTTCTGGATCACTTATCTCCGGGATTTTACAACCGGCTGTTTTAGTAGCAAAATCCTCGGGGGGATGGAGACCAGTACTGGACGTAAGTCAACTCAATTTATTTGTGGAGAAAACAAATTTACGATGGAGACGACCGATTCAGTACTGGCAGCGGTACGTCCAGGGACTGGATGGTCACCCTGGACCTTCAAGACGCATTTATTTTTTTCATATCCCAATTCATGCAAGATACAGGAGTACCTGAGATTTGTGATCCACGAACAGGGTTTTTCAGTTCAAATAGCCCTCTGTTTTGGACTGTGCACAGCCCCACAAGTTTTTACAAGAGTGATGGCGAGCGTGGCGAAGTGGCTACACATTCTAGGAATAAGAGTGTCTCTATACCTGGACGATTGGCTCATAAGAGCCCAATCAAGAAATCAATGTCTGGAGGACTTAGAAAATGACGTTAACATTAACGAAAGAGTTAGGGTTGATGGTGAACTTAGAAAAGTCGAATATGAACCCCAGCAGGAACTAGTTTATTTGGGGATTCTGATCTCCTCAGTGACTTTTCGGGCTTTTCCGTCTCCCAACAGACAAGATCTGTGCATCCGGAAAGTGCAAGCCCTTTCAGAGAAAGAACAATGTTCAGCACGAGAGTGGATGAGCTTACTGGGGACACTCTCGTCCCTGGAACGTTCGTTTCTCTAGGTAAGGCTTCACATGAGACCCCTACAAATATTTTTGAACCAAGTCTGGCCAAGAAAATCGCAACCAGATTCCTTCCTGTTTCGAATTCCTCGCAAGATCAAAGAGGAGTTAAAGTGGTGGCTAACTCCGGGGAAGTTAGCAAAGGAGCGTCTCTCCAGCAAAGAAACCAGACCATGTATTGTTCTCAGACGCCTCGACGCAGGCTGGGGAGCGACTCTCGGACTTCAAGAAGTCTCAGGTCGTTGGAGCAAGGAGGAAACGGCTTGGCATATAAACAGGAAGGAACTGATGGCGATTTTCTTGGCCTTGAAGGAGTTCAACGCGGTGATTCGCAACAAGGTGGTACAAGTCAACGCGGACAATACCACAGCTCTGGCGTACATCCGCAAACAAGGAGGGACACATTCATCTCTCTTTGCAAGTTGGCGGAGGAGATCCTTCTTTGGGCAGAGAAGGAAAACGTAACCCTTCTCACCAGATCATTCAGGGAGAAGAATTGTTGAGAGCGGACCTGTTGAGCAGGGAAGGTCAACGTTCTATCAACAGAATGGACGCTTCATTTAGAAGTATGCCAGAGTCTGTGGAAATTATGGGGTCGCCCAGTGGTAGACTTGTTTGCGACAGCAATGACGAAGAGATTGACGACGTATTGCCTCTCCAGTCCCAGACCGTCAAGCAGTCGCAGTAGACGCCTTTCTTCTAGATTGGACGGGGCTAGACGTCTACGCCTTTCCCCCGTTCAAGATATTAGGGAAGGTTTTTGAAGAAATTCAGGGAGAGTCAAGGGACAAGAATGACTCTCATAGCTCCATACTGGCCGGCCCGAGATTGGTTCACAGAGGTACTGGAATGGACAATAGATGTACCAAGGACACTTCCAGCAAGAGTAGATCTACTCAAACAGCCTCACTTCAACAGGTACCACAAGAACACCCTCGCTCTGGGTCTGACTGCGTTCAGACTATCGAAAGACTTGTCAGAGCGAGGGGGTTTTTTCTAGAGAGGCGGCCAGAGCGGTGGCCGGAGCTAGAAGAGCCTCTACTATTAAGTTTGTACCAGGCGAAGTGGGGAATCTTTCGCAAGTGGTGCAAGAGTCGGAAGATTTCTTCATCCAGTACCTCTGTGACCCAAATTGCCGATTTCCTTTTAATACTTAAGAAGGAAATAAAATTGTCAACTCAGACGATTAAGGGTATCGTAGTATGTTGGCTTCTGTATTTAGACATAGAGGTCTAGATATTACAAATAATCTAGATCTGAGAGACCTCATAAGGTCCTTTGCAACAAGGAAGGAGCCCCAATACAGAGCGCCTTCCTGGAAATCTCGATGTGGTTCCTGAAATTTTAGGAACTACTAGTAAGTTTGAACCGATGGATCAAGCTTCGTTGAGAGATATCACAAAAAAGACCATCTTTTTTGGTGGCATTGGCCACTGCTAAAAGGGTGAGTGAGCTGCAAGCAATTAGCAAACATATTGGTTGGAAACATGACAAAGCTGGTTTTGGCTCTTTTCAGGAGGGGTTCTTAGCCAAGAACGAGAATCCAGCTCATCCATGGCCAAGCCTCATTTGAAATTATGGGTCTTCAGATCTAGTAGGACAGGAACAAGAAATAGTTCTTTGTCCAGTAAGGGCATTGCGCTATTATTTGGATAAAACCAGTAAGATTAGAGGAACTTCAGATCACTGTGGTGCTCTGTGAAGGACCCTAGCAGAGCATGACCAAAATGCTATTGCCTTTTTCCTTAGGGAACTAATTAAGAATCTCATATGTTATGCCAAGAAGAAAATTTCGGCATCCTTAAGGTTAAGGCACACGAAGTGAGAGCAGTAGCTACTTCGTTGGCTTTTAAAAAGAATATGGCCCTCAAAGATATCATTGAAAACGACGTTTTGGAGGACTAATTCAGTGTTTGCAAGTCATTACCTTAGAAACGTCAAAACAACGTTTGACAATTGTCCAAACGTTGGGTCCATATGTATCCTCAGGAGCAGTATTGGGCAAAGGATTTTCCCACTCCATAACTTACTACATGCTAGGTATTTTAATGAAGGGGTGGTTGTTGTTTTTACGGTTGTCTAAGAGGTGATTTCCTCTTTGTCTGAGTGTGTAGTGTGTTTAGGTTAGTGTTGTTTGTGTGGTTCAGGTGGTCTAACTTATCCTAGCATGAATGCCCGTGGGTAGAGAGGGCTAGGGTTTCCTGTCAACAAATTGGTCCCGTCCAGTTGTCAGACCCTTGTATTTAGCTTCATCAACTAATAGGTCACGTCCTAGTTGGAAGCTACTAAGGCTTAGCAGGCTAAGAGGCAGGAATGCTGAAGTCAGCTACCTTAGCAGGTAAGGAATCTAAGAGTATTTTAAAATTTTTTTAAAATTTTAAAACTCTTACAATGTTGCTGTCTTTGACCCACCTCCAAATGTGTCAATCAGCTATATATATACCTGCCAGGTAAGTGTCATACATGAAAATGATGTTATTATGATATAACAAAGTTTCATGTATACTTACCCTGGCAGGTATATATAATTAAATTCCCACCCACCTCCCCTCAGGAGACAGGGTTCAGAGAGAAAAATCTGACGAAAATGGGAATGATTCCGAGCAACACAGCGCCACGGGAGCGGGTAGGGGTGGCGATCACCTGAACTACCAGTGATCTAGCGGTTGCCGCGAGTTTTTGAAAATTCTGCCAGTGCGAACAGAGAATATAGCTATATATATACCTGCCGGTAAGTATACATGAAACTTTGTTATATCATAATAACATCATTTTTTTTCTTTTTTGGCATAAGACAAATGTAATTAACAAATTGCCTTTCGATTTAGGTCTGTTATTGAGGAGTTACTACTTAATCGTATTAGGATTGGAAGATGCCTCTTTCAGTTTATGTACGTAAAAGCAAGGACAATCTCTCTCCTCTCTCTCTCTCTCTCTCTCGTCCCCCCCCCCCTCCCCCTTTCCCCCCCCCCCCCCCCCCCCCCCCCCCCCCCCCCCCCCCCATCTCTCTCTCTTCTCTTCTCTCTAAATTTAAATTTTGTGAAATTATATTTTTTACATATCTTTTTATGCACCAAAAGCTGCCTTTCAGTTGCTGCCATAGGCCTATATGTTTTGTGAATCATTGGAAGTCTGTGGTCATTTGGTAAACACTGCCTGAGGTCACTGACAGTCTACAAAAGCCCTTTTGTTCAGTTTATTTTATAATGAACAGTTAATTTAAACTTTTGACTAACAAGCTTTTACTTGTTCAGGTTGAGACTGCTACTTTTGAAGACGGCCCCAGGTAGGAATCCATTAAGCCTATTCAACACAGAACCAAAACAACCCCTTTGATGGATTTGGTATAATCATTATCAAATGAATCACTGAATGGAAAGCGGTTGAGCCAGGTTCTTCATCTTCCTACTCTGACGTAGGTGAATTCTATGTTTGGCCATTGGGCGATTGATTGGTTTCATTACGTAAAGTGTAGAAATTGTATACAACAGCCATGTTACATGTTATCAGAAATAAGCTTGTGTTTTGAATGAAATTGGAATTGAAAGATAAAATGGAATTTGACTGATGTAGGCTTCTTCAGTCAGTCTTGGGGGAGGCGATGGAATAGAAACAAATGCCTGCATGAATAAGTTAAAAACGCTTGGCAAAGTACCATCAAAGGAAAGGAAAGGACCCAAAGAAGAAGAGATTCTGCAAAAGTGAGAACTGAACAGAGGTGCTTTCTGCTTTCTGATTTGTTTTTAGGACTTTTCTGCTCAGAGGATTCACTATCAGTGTCATCATCACCATCATTATCATCCAGACTTGCTAACTGGTGTCTGCAGTTTAGCATTTTACCTCCATTCCCTCATCTTTACTTTAGTCTTGCTGTTCAACCTTTCTAACTATTACTTCCTAAGTGCAACAGTGAGGGTTCCCCCCAGCCCATTCCCTTGTGCTCCACCTCATTTGTTTCCTAGATCTGTTTATCTTGCTCTCCAACCACTCCAATTCCTTCTTTTCAGTGTCTTAAGCAAAGAATGCCCTAAGTTCCCCAGTGCGTGACTTGAAAACATAAATTTTATGAATTTTATTAATCTTCTGGGCTTACTTTTGGATGGGTTCCTATAGGATCTTATTTAGCACATCTAGAGGACTCCATTTTTTGGGGGCAGCTGGGGATTCACTTTCAGTTTATAATTACCTTGAATAATGCGGTCTTCTGTATCATAACTTTTTTAATATATATTTACACATGCTGTGAGGAATTAAATTCTTTGTGAAGGATATTAGAACTTATTCTGAAATATAAAGTATTAGTACTCGCATGGTGTTGATCAAATTATTATTATTTTGAGTTGGCCCTGTCGGGGAATATTGCCGTCAGTGCACCTTATGCAGTGCACTGTAGGCATTACTTATGGTTTTTTGCATCTCTTTGGCCCCTAGCTGCAACCCTTGTCATTGTTTTTACTGTACCTCCCTTCATATTCTCTTTCTCCCATCTTGCTTTCCACCCAGTCTAACAGTTATTTCATAGTGCAGCTGCAAGATTATCATCCTGTTACACCTTTCAAACCTTTTTACTGTTCAGTTTCCCTTTCATCGCTGAATGACCTCTTAGGTCCCAACGCTTGGCCTTTGTGGTAAATTCTATATATTCCATTCCATTCAAGCCAAGTTTATATAGTTCAGGTATATTTAAATCGCAAAGCTGTTCGTCAAACCGGATACAATAGCCTTTAAAGACTATGGACTAGTGAGAGTATATTAATTCATTTTGAAAAGGTATACAAACATTTGAAACCACCAAAGCAATTTGTCAGATTGTATACAATAACATTCATAGACTATGGATCAGCAAAGCAACAGAATTACCCAACAAAGTGGTAACATATATTGCAGAGTGAAAACAAAAGCAGGGAGAAACAAAATCATAGGTAAAGTCATGGGGTACTATACCAGTGATATCAGTAGATCTTGCATAGGAATTCTAAAAAGCCCTATGAGAAATGGAAATATCAGTCGAGACGTATTGAAATAACTCCTGTACATATTTGATGACTTCACTTGATGGTAGGAAGAAAAGTACGTACTTGAGCAAGATTGCCCCCTCAGTCTATATAACAAGTTATTACGTATTATTATTATTATTACTTGGGTTGTCCGTATTATAAGGTTCTCAAGGAGCTGCAGTGGCAAGGAACACTGTTACGCTGGATCTGGCGACACTGGGGCGTAGCTTGGTTCCCCCTCTCCCAGTCCCCCCCAGTGAGCTGTCTGCGACGCTCAGCCTTGGCTTGACAGCCAATAGAGATGGAGCTCCCACTCGCCTCTCCTGCCAGGTGCGAATTACGCTCTATGATTTGTGCTTTGTTCGCAAAAAAACACTGCACTGGTGGACATCATTCCCATCTGTGTGAAGTCTAAGGAGAAAAGTGTATGAGCGTACAACACGAGTGCCAATGGTGCAGAGAATACAAAGACAGACTTACAGTCATTCATAACGCATTCCAGAACCGGAGAGGAGCTGAAAGAAGAGGTTTAAGCTACCTACGCAGAGTGGCGGAAGAGTTCTACGATTCAGGCATAAAGAAGATGGTACACCACATACAAAAATGCATTGATCTCAACGGCGATTATGTGGAAAAATAGGAAAAAGTCTAAACTTTCCAAAAATGTATTATTCAATGCCAATAATCATGTTTTTCATTGTGAAAAATCTTTGGGAACCTTCCTTTATGGACAACGCTCGTAATAGGGCTTAGTTTTTTCAGACCTATGAGTCTTAAGTAGACTCTTCTCGGGCTGGTAATATATAACAAGTAAAGCAAGTAGAGCATAAAATTCTTATGATCCTACTGAAACCCATCATCATTGAAGTGTGTAAATTCCTAAAAACTGATGGAGACTTTCTTGCATTGTATAATTCCGACCCAATAAATGGAAAAGAATGTTTGATGTTTTTAGTTTTAAAAAACTTGATCACATTCAATGGAAAAAACATTATCTTTGATTAACTCATGTGATACATTTTTTCTTTCCAGGATTGTACTTGATATTGGATTTCCAAGAGGACTTGTTTATATGCCTGTGAGGGAGTAGGTCATTCCTCATTGACCACCAATCCAAGTCATGACCAGACCCAACATTGTTTAACAAAAGCTGATTACAAGACCATCTGTATTTTCAGAAGACCAAGTTGGGACAATTTTGCATTTTCAAGGTAAGCTTTCCTTATTTTATTATACTGGTCTGTGCACAAGGACCCATGCATAACATACAAAACAGGGAGAATCACGTATAAGGTCCAGTTATCCTTGAAGAGGATAGTGCAGTCAGTACGTTGCATGTGGTTCGCTGTAGGCATTACTTAAGGTTGTTTGCAATGTTCCTTCCTCAACCACCTTTCATTCCTTTTAGTGTACATGCATTCATGTATGCTCTGAATTTCTCTTTCAGTGCTGAATGATCTCATAGGTCCCAGTGCTTGCTTGACCTTTGGCCTAGATTTTACGTTCCATTCCATAATAAGTTGGTGACATGTGATAATTTTTAATTTCAGGGACTTTCTTTCATTGCTTTTCATAAGTTTATTTGGCTGTGAAATAGCGGAACATCAGTTGTGGAGTTTCGTACATTAACTTTCTTGCGCTGAAGTGTCCTAATTAGTAATTAACTTCCCAATGCTCGATTGATGTAGCATTGTTAATTTGCGTACAGCATTAGTGCATATGCACATATGCTTAAAAACCAGGAAAATGTTAAGTAGATTTTAGAAGCGACAAGAAGAGCTGCCAACACGAATTTAAAATCAGCATGAACATTGAAGGAAACTCATATAAACAAACATTTAACATTGGGGGAAAACTAGGTACTTATGGGGGGTTATAATAGAAATTTTATAACAGCAATTATAACAGCTCTACAACATCATTTCAAAGTGGGAGTGGAGGGCTGGAGGGCAGCCGGGGGTGGGCACGAACGGGCGGTCAAAGGAGGGTATATATATATATATATATATATAGTATATATATATATATATATATATATATATATATATATATATATACACACACACAAGGGAGTGTATATATGTATATATACAGGTCAGATCTAAATGACCTATAGTGGGTCACATCAGCTTACAAATAGGTCACACATGCTTTTACAGTTCTGTATATAAATCTCATGCACATTAGAGATAGAGAGAGAGAGAATTGGGTCTTGTCTTTTTGCAATGGTCCATATTCAGAGAGAGAGAGAGAGAGAGAGACTTTCAAACATTAAGTAACTTAGTTAACTCAGGTTGCTAAGTTTTTTTATTTAAATAAAAACTTAAAAAGCATAGTAAATGAAGAACGTAGAGAGAGAGAGAGAGAGAGAGAGAGAGAGAGAGAGAGAGAGAGAGAGAGAGAGAGAGAGAGAGAGAGAGAATTGAATATGCACAAGAGTTACAGATCAGCGAGAGAGCAAGGGAGAAAAAGAGTAAATGCACGGGGATGCAGATGAGAGAGAGACCTTACCTTACAGACCTTACATCTTGTTCGGGTTGCCCCAGGTCCCTCAGTGTGAGGCACCTCTAATGTCTACCAGAGAGTTGCTAGTACATCTTCCGGTATATTTTGCATCTTCCAATCTTGGATGGTCTGGGATGCAGTTTAGATATTTGTCGAGCTTATTCTTAAACACATCTACGCTCACTCCTGATATATTCCTCAGACGAGCTGGCAACGCATTGAATAGACGCTGCATTATCGATGCTGGTGCGTAGTGGATTAATGTCCTGTGTGCTTTCCTTATTTTTCCTGGTATAGTTTTGGGCACTATTAATCTACCTCTGCTTGCTCTTTCTGATATTTTTAGTTCCATGATATTTTCTGTTATTCCTTCTATCTGTTTCCATGCCTGAATTATCATGTAACGTTCTCTTCTCCTTTCTAGACTATATAATTTTAAGAATTGTAGTCTTTCCCAGTAGTCTAGGTCCTTAACTTCTTCTATTCTAGCTGTAAAGGACCTTTGTACACTCTCTATTTGTGCAATATCCTTTTGATAGTGTGGGTACCATATCATATTGCAATATTCAAGTGGACTACGAACATATGTTTTATAAAGCATAATCATGTGTTCAGCTTTTCTTGTTTTGAAGTGCCGTAACAACATTCCCATTTTTGCTTTACATTTTGCCAACAGAGTTGCTATTTGATCATTGCATAACATGTTCCTATTCATCATCACACCAAGGTCTTTAACTGCTTCCTTATTTGTGATGGTCTCATTATTAGGTCCCTTATATGCATATAGCTTTCTTTCTCTGTCTCCATAATTTATTGATTCAAATTTATCAGAGTTAAATACCATCCTATTTACCTCTGCCCATCATATACTTTGTTAAGGTCTCTTTGTAGAGCGTTCCTATCTTCATCACAAGTAATTTCTCTACTTATCTTGTGTCATCTGCGAAACTACTCACTACCGAATCCTTCACATTATTGTCTATGTCTTCAATCATAATAACAAACAGTATTGCAGCTAACACCGTACCTGCGGCACACGGATATTACCTTGACTTCATCCGATTTCTCGTCGTTTGCAATAACTATCTGTTTTCTGTTGTGTAAAAAATTCTTTTAACCATCTTCCTACTTTATCCACGATATTGTGTTTTCTAATTTTCTTCGCTAATATATTTATGGTCTACTTTATCAAAAGCTTTTGCAAAGTCTAAATAAACACATCTGTTTCATTTCCGCTTTTCATATTTTTGAATATGTTCTCACGGTGGACTAACAGTTGGGTTTGTGTACTTTTTTGTCCGGGTACGAAACCATGTTGTCCATTTATTAAACAAATTATTTTTATTAAATGTTTCATAATATTTTTCTTCATTACCCTTTCATACACTTTCATAATATGTGATGTTAGACACAGGCCTATAATTACTTGCCTCTAGTCTTGATCCACTTTTGAAAGTAGGGGTAATATATGCTAATTTGTGTCATCATAAATCTTGCCTGTATCTACACTTTGTCTTAATAATATTGCAAGTGGCTTTGCGATAGAATGAACTACTTTCTTTAACAAAATAGCAGAATTCCATCAGGCGCCCTGCAGCAGCTCCATTTTTAATTTCATTAATAGCCTGCACAATATCAGCTTCATTAATATCTATGTCAGCTAAATATTCACTATTTTCATCCCTTACTTCTATATCATTATCTTCATTATCTATTCTAGGGGTGAATTCTCTCTTATATCGTTCTGCCAGTATGTTGCAAATTCCTTTTTTTCATTCGTTAATCTCCCTTCAATTCTCAGAGGGCCTATTTCTATTCTTCTTTTATTCATCTTCTTCGCATATGAGTATAATAGCTTGGGGTTTTGCTTGATATTTAATAGGGTTTTTTCTTCCAAGTCCCGTTTTTCATTTTCTTTTGATTGTATAATCTTTTGTTCTGCATTTTCTATCTTACTTTTTAGTTCTATAACTTTCCATGCATTTTTTTCTTTTGCAAGACCTTTTTCCACTTTCTGATTTTCTGGAACAAGATCCTTCTGTCTCTTGGTATGCATGAATGATGTTTACTTTCTTCTTCGGTATATATTTTCCACTATTTTCTCCAATATTTTATATAATATCTCCGTATTTACCCTTATGTCATCACTTACAAAATGTTATCCCAATCTTTGTTTAATTCTTCATTAATTTCTGACCATTTTATATTTTTACTGTAGAAGTTGTATTTTCCATATCCTTCCCACTTTTTCATTTCTTGCTTATCTCTATTTTCACTTGCTTTGGAATGAACTGTTAATTCTATGACATTATGGTCTGAAATATTCGCATTATAAACTATTATTTCTTTAACATAATTCATCTCGTTCACAAATACTAGGTCTAAAGTATTTTTCCTTTCTTGTTGGCAGGTGATTTATTTGTTGAATGTTGTATTCTAGTAGCATATCTAATAGCTTTTCAAATTGCCTCTTATCTTCTGCACTACTATTACTCTCTTTTTTATATGTATAAGTACAACCACAATCTCCTATTCGTTCTTTCCATTCTACGAAAGAAAGTTGAAGTCACCAGATAGGAGAATAGTCCAGTCCTTGTGATTTCTACATATATCATCCAATTTTTCAATTATTAAGTCAAACTCTTTAGTATTAGGAGGTCTATATATTACTATGTTCATCAATTTTTTCAGATTCAAATTCTACCGCTATTAGTTCACATTCTGAGTTACTATATTTCTCATATATTTTTCCTTGTTTTTTGTCTTTCCCATATATTGCGGTTCCCCCTTGATTCCTATTTTTTCTATCTGATCTATAAGTTTGGAACCCTTTTATTTGATCATCATTCCCAGTCCTCTTGGGAATACCAGGTTTCACTTATATTCATTATATCTATTTTCTTTTCATTTTGGGTTAGTTCTTCTAAGTACTCTATTTTTCTTTTTGGAGAGAGAGAGAGAGAGAGAGAGAGAGAGAGGAGAGAGAGAGAGAGAGAGAGAGAGAGATGAGAGGAGAGAGAGAGTTTGACTTTCAAACATTAAGTAACTTAGTTAACTCAAGTTGCTAAGTTTTTTAGTTTAAATAAAAACGTAAAAAGCATAGTAAATGAAGAATGCAGAGAGAGAGAGAGAGAGAGAGAGAGAGAGAGAGAGAGAGAGAGAGAGAGAGAGAGAGAGAGGCAAAGAAAGTAGAATGTATTTGGAACTCGAATGTCAAAATACTTATTATTACTATGAGAGGCTATTCAGAAGGCATCCTCTTGAGTTCATCATAAGGAGTTTGCTTGAACTGAATGCTCTTGTACTGAGACTAATAATAATAATAATAATAATAATAATAATAATAATAATAATAATAATAATAATAATAATATAATAATAATAATAATAATAATAACAATAATAATAATATTATTGTCATACCCTAACTCTCTCTTTTTACTTAAAGTTTGATTACTGATTTGTGTGAGATTCAGGCAAATCATTTATTTTCTTTAGTAACTATCAATTTATCAGATCATAAAATTCTTTCTTGGCAATTTATCAAAGCATAAGACTCTATGATGTCTCATAGTCTGGCTTTTTATATTTCCACTAGTTTACAGTTTGTTATATAAAAAGTATAATGAATTGTTATAAAACAAGTATAATGAATATAGATTCATTATTAATCTTTCGGGGTATCCGAATGTATTTCACGAGCACTTTAGATAACTCAGTCTATTCACGTATCTTTAAACTTTGGGAACTAGAATGATAATGATCAGTTGACAGTATAAATTTTAATACGAATAAATGTTTCAAGAGAGTTATGCCAGTGCTTCGTTAATTTACAAATTCCGGGAAAAACAATACATTCCAAAAAAGTATAAGTTCCAAAATAAAATTGTTTAAGGTTAGATGGAGGAGGTCCTTTCGTATTTGTGCAAAAGGTGCCTATGGACAAGTCATTATTAAGAGGATTTTGTTGTTGGACCAGGTTCCTTGATCTTGATCTTGCTTGCAACCATATTCCCATGACTGTAAATTTGAAGAGCCAGTCAAGTCGATTGGCAAGGAGGAGGAGGAGGAGGAGGAGGAAGGAAGAGGGAGGAATGAAGGAAGCAGCCAGCCTTTCTTATTTTATTTTTCTGTTCAGGTGGCGTCCATTTCTTGCTGGGCGGTGAATGGATGAGTTGGGTGGTTTTCTTTTTTATAAAACACAAAACCTACTCAGAACAGAAGGGAACATAACTAGGGGAAGTTGGAGGGAGGGAGGGAGTGAGGGAGGGAGGGAAAGAAAGAGGGGCATTTGGAGGGAGAGGGGGGAGAGGGATCTACCCACCTCTTGTGGAGGAACATCAAACGTGACAGTCCGCAGGTCGACTTTTCGGGACGACTCAATACAAGGAAGCGTGAAAAAGATGCCTGGAAAAATGCGATTGGATGCCGTGAGGTACTAGGGAGAGTGGGGGGGCTGGTGTTGGTGGTGGTGGTGGAGGGAGGGTGAGAGTGTTTTAGGGGGGAATGATGGAGAGAGAGTGAGTGTTGGGGAGGTGGTGGGGTGTGGGTGGGAGACAAGACAAAACGAAAGATTGTGAACGAGGTTACTGCCAAAGGTAGAGAAATATATGTACACACAATTGTGAGAGGGCAATCAATTAATTTGAGGGGGTCAGGTCGTACATTGCTTCTTCTCTTAGTTGTGGTAGGGTTGCAGTTGCTGCCAGGTTGGGGATTAGGGGCTTAAAAGGGTTGAGGGATGAGGGGAATGGGGAGGTTTGGTCAAAGATATTACCGGTTAAGAAACGAGAAATAAAAACTTTTCCATCTGTGCGACAGGGGAGGGGGAATATTTCAGATCACTACAAAAGTTCTTCTCTCATCATTTTTTTACAGATCTGGAGGAATTGGGAACTCTGGTAGGGGGGCTCTGGGGGGGCTCTCTGATGGTAGGGGGAATGAGGGTGAGGCCAAAGCCACACTTATTTACATCATAAAAAAAGTCACTGTAAATAAGGCAAGAGGGGTTAAGGCTCACAAAATGATCTCACGTGTCAAAACAATATTTGAAGAATAAGAAGCAAAATTGAGAAGCAGGCTAAACATTATCAGTTGAAAACCAAAACAGATTCATACAAAAAACTGGGCAAAATTCTCGTTTTCACGAGTAAGCTGTTATATGCAGGTAAATACTGACACTGACATGATCACAATGCCGTAAAAAATGTCAAACAATAAAACATCAGAAATGAAAGATTATTCTTGGAAGGAAACATAAGATAGGCCTTCTAGGGGTTGCTAGAGAATAACATATTGATAAATCAAAGCCCATCAGATCTGCTCTACCATTTCATATGTTGCCTACAAGGACAGTGAAAAGAAATGAAAAAAAAGCAAATGTAAAAGTTCTTTTAACATATTTTAGTCTTTGGGAAAGCATATATGGGCAAATGAAAGTAATAAGTAACAGAATAACAAAACATCACAATCAGCAACTAGTTCGTCTAAAGTTAAAACTGACTAAAAGATCGTTAAATGCTCTAGCAATATATATGATACATGAACAGGCCAAAAGAGAAATATAGGCATGAGTAAATAAATATAAGAAATTGAGCAAATACAAAACTAATGAAGCAATTCATTTCAAATGTTATCATAGGCAAGGAAGGATGCTGGGAGGAAAGGGGAGAACCTTGCTTGACAGAGTTCTTGAGCATTGAGCATCTGTATGTACAGTGGTCCCCCCGTATTTGCAGGGAATGCGCACCAGACCCCTCTGTGAATGTTTAGAATCCGCGAATAGTTGGAACCCCTATTAAAACGCTGAAAATGGCCCATTTTGGTAGGTAAAATTCAAGAAAAACCCACTAAAAATTGTTATACCAGGTTTTTTAATTAGTCTTATCACAAAAAGCTCATTTTAAGATGAAATTGATAAAAAAACCAGTAATATGTGGACATTTCTCATAGGAAAATACCGCGAATAGGTGAATTTCCCACAAATAATGGGTACATATGGTCCAGAGAGAAATCCGCGAATCCATGAGTCTGCGAATCGGGAGAATGTGAATACGGGGGGCCACTGATTACCAGTCTTGTGGGAATACACATCATCGACCTGTTATCAAAACATTTTTTACTGGATTAAGCTGCGTTTGCTGAGGAGGAATATCAACACAAAGTATTGGTTGGGGTGGGGGAAGGACCTCGAAGGATATCTCTAAGGATCTCATCACGGTTGACGCATTGTCCCACAGGGCGCGGGAAGGTCCGCAGGTTATTCCTACAGGGTCCTCAGAGTAGGACATTGCGAAGGGCCGTATATACAGTTTCTGCATTCCTGTCGACCAGATTTTTATATCAAAATGAAAGTGAGGGAGAACAAATCTGGCCCGTGAGTGGGACACAGGTATGGGGGTGTGGGAAAGACAAGATTTTATGTAGTGAAAAATATGTGTATATGTGTAAAACTATAATTTGGGGGGAGTGGTGGTAGGGGGTAGTAGGGCAGGGGCTTGGGGTTGTGGCTAGGTGAACAGACCTTCTGAAAAACGTGTTGCAATTAAAGTGAATTCAAATTTGACTCTACTTAACAGTACAAAATGCTTTGCATGTATCAGGCAGTGTGTGCCAACATACACACACTTACACACGCACATACACACAAAGAATAGTGATATAGTTACAGATATATGAGTAAACACAGACTTGTCTAAACAAAGGTGGGGAGGGGGGGAGAGATATATCATACAGATTGTGCCTGCAGTGAGAGAGAGAGAGAGAGAAATGGAGAGAGGGAGAGACAGGAGAGCCCATTTTGAACTATATAGGGCAGCCTGCCCAGGTCGCCATGGGCATCCGCGGCCTTTTTGAGTAGTGCCAGAGAGGAGGGAAGACATTCTGCTCGACGGACCTACAGAGTGCCATAGTCATGCACCGAGGAAAAAAGCCACCACAAAGTATACGCACGCATACGTGGGTGTGTATGAGAGCACATCACAATATATATGTGTAGATATATATATATATATCTGTTCACACGTTCCCATACAAAAGCACGTACGTATGCACGTATGTACATACACATATAGTTTTATTTTTATATACAATCAGATTTAACTACACATGCGCTGCAGAGTAAGAGAAAGGATGTCTGTCGCTCGGTACGTACTACTCTTCATCACTATATTTATATAAAGAAATTACTTTTTGCTGCCACGTCAAGTTACGTAGTCCGATCAGCCGACGTACTGAGATACCTTAGAGAGTGGTCCGCTTACCGAGCGACAGACAGTTTTCCCCCCAGACGGTGAATAATAACTTTTCAATCTGATTTTCAAAAAAATTTTTTGGGGAAAAATGTCAAAATTCCACAATGGCGTTGGGCAATGGTGACTTGGCCTTGTGTCCAACATGACTGCTACTGTTTTTAGATCGAGCGTGTGACTGATTGACTGTGTCGACAGTTGAGAACGGAGGTGGTGGGAGAACGAAGAGAGAGAGAGAGAGAGAGAGAGAGAGAGAGAGAGAGAGAGAGAGAGAGAGAGAGAGAGAGAGTAGAAGGAAAGGTAGGAGAAAGATTAGAGATATGTCAAAGGAAGGAGAGAGGAGAGATAGATTGAAAATAGACAGACCACACAAGAGGAATTTGAAAAAGACACAGCAGTACTTTGAGCAAGCGAATGAATTGAAAACAGTTGTAGTAGTATATAACCGGTGAGCGGAAGATTACAATGACGATAACAGTAACAATAACAATAGTAATAGTGAATAATAATATAATAATAATAATATAGTGTATCTTTCTATGTATATCTCTTTCATTCCCAAAATGAACTTGCCTCTTGGGGGGGAACATCAAATACACTAGTCCTCAAGTCGACCTTTGAGTAGGATTCTATGCATGGCAATATGAAGAAGATCCCTGCAGGTAAGAGAAGAATTTGATGATGAAAGAGAGAGAGCAATTGAAAAAAGAAGAACAAGAACAACAACAACAACAAGAAGAGGGGGAAGGTATAATGGAGATCATAATATTGGGTCATCTGAGGATGCGAGACCTGACGGAATATATATATACTATGCTGTAGCACTTATTTTCGCCTGCATGTGAGTCTGTCCTCAGATATGGCGTCCTGTAGGGGGGAGATTCTGAAAGAAGAGTTTCATGTTAATTAAATAGTTTATTTTTATTCACACTTTTTTTCTCTTTCGTTTCTTTTTTCTCTGAAGCACCGGGACAAACCGAGAGAAGTGAGATAGACAGTTAATAAAAGAGTTTATAGAGTTAATAGGGGGAAATAGCCGGATATAAACGAGAGACGGAAAGAATTGGGTTAAAGTGACAAATCAGCTCGATTCTGATAGATGTTAGATTGATCCAGAATTAGGAATTGCAATTTTGCTGTTATTTCTGTGAGTACTGGCAATGTCAAACATTTATTACCTAAATGAAGTAGTACTCACAGGAGAGAGAGAGAGAGAGAGAGAGAGAGAGAGAGAGAGAGAGAGAGAGAGAGAGAGAGAGAGAGAGAACTTCTTTAATCTCAGTACACCTGACACAGGTGCGTCAATGGAAGAGGGAAACATGAACAGTCTTACCTGGTCCCTTTGAGCCACCTTGTAGCAGTCTTCCTAGTCTGAAGATCACAGCTCTCTCGTACTCCTGCACCACCTGTGGAAGTGTCGGGAAAATGAAGGGAATTAGTTATGTAGGTCGAAAAAATTATCGGATATATTCATATAGGTCGGGAAAATGGACAGAATTAGTCATGTTGGTCGGGAAAATGAACAGAATTAGTCATAAAAATCGGGAAAATGATCAGATATATTCATATAGGTCGGGAAAATGGACAGAATTAGCCATGAAAGTTGAGGAAAATGAACAGTGTTGGTTTAAAAGGTCGGGAAAATGAACAGAATTAGTCATGTTGGTCAGGAAAATGAACAGAATTAGTCATAAAAATCGGGAAAATTATCGGATATATTCATATAGGTCGGGAAAATGAACAGAATTGGTCGTAAAGGTTGAGAAAATGATTGGAATTATTCATATAGGTCGGGAAAATGAACAGAGTTAGTCATAAAGGTCGGGAAAATGAACAGAATTATTCTTATAGGTCGGGAAAATGAATGGAATTAGTCATATAAGTTGGAAAACGAACAGAATTAGTCATAAAGGTTGGGAAATTGAACAGAATTAGTCATAAAGGTTGGGAAAATTAACAGAATTGGTCATATAAGTTGAGAAAATGAACAGAATTAGTCATATAGGTCAGGAAAATGAACATAATTATTTCCAAAGGTTGAGGTATGTGAACAGAATTAGTTTAAAAGTTCGGGAAAATGAGCCAAAATTGTTTCAAAGGTTGGGAACAGTAACAGAAAGTTTGGGAAAATTAACATAATTAGTCTCCGAGGTTGGGAAAATGAACAGAATTAGTTTAAAAGGTTGGGAAACTGAACAGAAAGGTTGGGAGAATTTAACCTAATTAGTCAGAGGTTGAGAAAATGCTTAGAATTAGTTCCAGCGGTTGGGAAAATGAATGGAAAATGAAAAATGAGAACTGCCTTCGATCTGTCGGTCTTAGCGACCATTTACCAAAGGCAAGACTGATCTGAACAATGAGAAACACGGTACGAGGTAAGCATATACGAATGGACATTTTGTGATTAACAAAAGGTCCAGGTCACCAAAAGAAACGAAAAAAAAAAAAACGCCCATGGGCTAGATTAAAGATTTAAAAGCAGCCACCCACATGTGGTCACAGGTAAGTTAGTCAGAAAACAATGCATTTTGTTTTAGGAACAAAGGCATATACAAATGGACAATGCAAAATTAGCAAAACCCCGAAGGCTAGATTAAGGATTTAAGATTTAATTCGAAAAACAATACACTTTGTGTTATAGTAGATTCATGTCAACTGTGCATCTGATGTCTAGGCCAGTCCCTTATGACGCTCCTGATTGGCTGTTGATAAGCCAGTCACAGGGCTGGAAACTCTGTCTCTCTTGAGGAATACATCTGTCAAAAGTATCCCTCAGGAGAGGTGGAACATACATCCTGCCTATGTGAACTCTCTCAAGAGGCTGAGAGTTTCAAGCCCTGTGATTAGCTTACCAACAACTAATTAAGAGCGTCGTAGGGGACTTGGTCTAGACATCAGATGCATGGTTGATGCGAATCTACTATACTAACAACATGAATTTACAAAAGTGTTCAGACTTCTTAAATCCTTAATCTAGCCTTCGGGATTTTGCTAATTTTGTACTGTCCATTTGTATATATGCCTTTGTTCCTAAAACAAAATGTATTGTTTTCTGACTAACTTTACCTGTGACCACGTGTAGATGGGTGCTTTTAAATCTTCAGTCTAGCAGCCTAAGGGCGTCTTTTCGTTTCTGTTTGTCACCTGGACCTTTTGTTAATCTTGTAATGTCCATTTATATATGCTTACCTGTACTGTGTTTCTCATTGTTCTGGTCAGTCTTGCTTCTAGTAAAGGGTTGTTAAGACCGAAAGATCTCAGGCAGTTCTCGTTTTTCATTTTCCTCTGGGGCATTACCTTTATATATATATATATATATATATATATATTATATATATATAATATACATATATATATATATATATATATATATATATATATATATATATATGTATATATATATATATCTATATATATATATATATATATATATATATATATATATATATATATATATATGTATATATACAGGCAGTCCCCGCGGTTACGACGGGGGTTCCGTTCTTGAGACGCGTCGTAATCCGAAAATCGTCGTAAGCCGGAACGACGCTTGGAAATATGTCTTAAACTAATAAAAAGTTATAAAAACCTTACTTGTAATCCTTTGGTTACTACATGTTGTTTCCTGTAGTTTTATGTACAACCTGGAGTTATTTTCATAAAAGAATGCTGGGTTCTTGAAGGTAAAAAAACTATTGTAATCCTCTGGTGACACTACATTCTTGAAGTTTTTGATGTACAACCTGGAGTGATTTTGCAAAATCTTGAGGGCTAACAAGAACAGTGATTACTATTTACGTATCATTATAGACTAATTAAAGTAAATGTATCTTTAAATAGGCTTATATATTAGTATCAACAAAACATTTCCTGCCATGAGTCAGAGGCCGTTTAATGAAACGAACACTTCTCTGTCCTATCTGTTCAGAAAATAAACGTTACGTCAATCCCCGAGACCATTGTTGCCAAAAGCGTCTCTCTCTCTCTCTCTCTCTCTCTCTGATCAAATTACATTGGAAACTTGACATACGATTGCCCTAATATACGAATGTTTTGAGATATAACAGAAAATTTGCGAAAATACAAGCTTGATATACAACGAAATATTTGAGATACGATTTTGCGATGAGTGTTAGTTGTATAGGCGACCGATAAATGGCGTTCAGTCTGTTTGTTTTGTTGTGCTGCATGTTAACACGTCGTTGTTTAGTTCGTTGTATTTGCGCCTATTTTTCGTTGTTTTGTCTATTTTCTTTTATTATTAACCATGGGTCTCAAAGCTAAAGACAAAGCAGGTGATAAGAAAAAACCCAAGAAAATGATTTCGATGGAAGCAAAACATGAAATTATAGCAAAGCATGAACGTGGCGGTTCGTATCGTCGATTGGCAAACGAGTATGGTCGAAATCCTTCTACAATATCCACGATCATCAAGCAGAAGGAAGCTATAAAAACCCCGAGACCATTGTTGCCCAAGCGTTTCTCTCTCTCTCTCTCTACTCTTCTCTCTCTCTCTCTCTCTCTCTCTCTCTCTCTCTCTTTGATCAAATTACGTACTGGATAATGTCTCTCTTGGGATACTTCGATTTTGCCAAATATTGAGGGCTACTCCAAGAACAGTTGATTACTATTTACGTATCATATAGACTAATTAAAGTAAACGTATCTTTAAATAGGCTTATATTATTAGTATCAACAAAACATTTACTGGCATGAGTCAGAGGCCGTTTAACGAAACGAACACTTCTCTGTCCTTAACTCGGAGCGTCGGAAGACCCTCTCTCTCTCTCTCTCTCTCTCTCTCTCTCCCTCTCTCTCTCTCTCTCTCTCTCTTCTCTCTCTCTCTCTCTGATCCAAAATTATATGGATAATGTTCTCTCTTGGATAACTGTTGAATTTGCGTTGTAATCTAACCAGAAAAACTTCGTTTTGGTTATTAGTCTGGAAACAAGCAATGAATTTTTTCCCATTATTTGCCGCTTTTGGACTGTATATGAAACTAGTATGTATTCCATTCCGCTCGGACAACTAGTTCCGCATATGAGGCCGTCACTAAAAACAGAAAAATACAACATAAAAAGGTGTCCGAAAATCATCAATATCTCAAAATTTTTGTTGCATCTAAACCAGAAACTTATTGTTTTATTAATTACGTGCAAACTAAAATAAAGATTTTTTTCATAGTAATGCGTTTTTTTAAAGCGTCGTTAACTCGGAGCGTCGGAAGAACGCCTCTTCATCTTCTCCTCTCTCTCTCTCTCTCTTCTCTCTCTCTCCTCTCTCTCTCTCTCTCTCTCTCTCTGATCAAAAATACTGGATAATGTCTCTCTTTGGATACTTTGGGAATTTGCGTTTGTAATTTCTAAACCGAAACTTCGTTTTGTTTATTGAAACTGGAAACAAAGCAAATGAAATTTTTTCATTAAAAAATTTGCGCTTTTGAATAATTATTACTGGAAACAAGGCAATGATTTTTTCAAAAATTAATTTGGCGGCTTTTGGACTGTTATATGTAAACTAGTATGTATTCATTCGCTCGGAAACTAGTTCCGCATATGAGGCGTCACTAAAAAACATAGAAAAATACAACATAAAAAGTGTCGAAAATCATCATAATCTCAAAATTTTTTGTTGTAATCTAACCAGAAACTTATTTTTTATTAATATACTGTGCTAAAACTATAAAGGATTTTTATCATAGTATGCGTTTTTTAAAAGCGTCGTTAACTCGGAGCGTCGGGAAGCGTCAAGCGTCGTAACCTCGGAACAAGCGTCGTAACCCAGGACGGATTTTTTCCATTGAATATTTAAGAAAAAGCGTCGTAACCTCGGAACGTCGTAAGCCGGAACCGTCGTAACCCGGGGACCGCCTGTATATATATATATATATATATATATATATTATATATATATATATATATATATATATATATATATATATATAAAAATTTTAAATACAAAAATTTATTATTAAATTCAAAATTTATAAGTGAAATTCACAGTATCAGGGAAAATTACTGTTACTTGAAAACAAAGTAAAGTTTAATTAATTCTTGAATCAAATTAAGTAAAATTAAATCAAAATTAATTTATCACAAAATTCAAGAAAATTAATTCAATCAAAATTCAAAGTGTTAGGCAATAATTGAAAATTTGAAATTAATTCACAAGTGCTAAACAACAATAAAACTTGAAAAGAATTCTAAGTAAATGCAAATTAATTCATAAATGTTAGATTTATTTTAATGTGCAATGATTAAGCAATGAAAATAACTAAGTCAATTAAATTGTGAATGCAAATGAAAATATAAAATAAAAAGACACACTTCAATAGGAAAATGAACAATGGAACATTCACAAACACAAAAATACGCAATGTGTAAAAGTGTAAATCTTTTTCACTCAAAAACACTAACCAACAGTTTTTACCAAACCTTCACAACCATCTGTTATTAGTTAACCACAGTTCCTATCAATTATTAGTTAACCACACTCCCTATCCATTATTAGTTAAACACAATTCCTATCCGTTATTAGTTGCAACTAATAAAAATATAACACACTTTACCTTTTTGGTATACCAACTTCTTAATTTGCTGCAGTCTTGTCTTACACAATTTCACAAAAACCAGGCGCCGTTACGAAACAATGTTTGTTCAGATTCCACAAAAAGAAACTAAATAACACTAAATAACTCTAAGAAATATCAAATATGAAATTCTCACAAGTTACGAGTGACCAATTTACGTTACGTTAATATAATCTCAATGATTTCGAGTGAGAGAGAGAGAGCGAGAGAGAGAGAGATCTGACTGCCTCGAGGTCCTAAGATAGAATGAAATCTCTTCCTTTACGGAAACTGGAGAGGGCAGATGTCAAAAACGTTTTTGACATGAAAGCTTCCAGAAAGTTCGAATCTGATGCAATCTCACATACAAAATGTGCAATTCCCACGTGGGACTTGACAAAGACATACCCGTACAAGACGAGTCTGTTAAAAAAAAAAAGACACGTACTCTACTCGATCGAAACGGAGGCTGAGCGACAATTAAGATTGACATGTTTTGATAACAACGCAAGACTCAATTCTTTCGCTATCACATGCGTTGACAGATTTAGGAAAGCAAACGGATCTCTGAGTTCCTCTAATCTCAAAGTGTTGACACAAAAGTTAAACATTCATAGCTTCGAAAAGACAAAGTAAAAATCTCTCTCTTTTTACGTTATATATATATTCTTTTACAACAGGTAATGCGAAATCTGAACACACATTTTAAAACATCCTATTCTAAGCTATCTAGCAATCTGAAAAAATGTTGCACAATCTTACATGACATTTCAAAGAGGGGAAAACATGCATTTTGAAAGTAGCAATATATATATATATATAGAGATATATATATATATATGTACATCGAGCTACAAATGTCCTTTAATATCTAATTCACTCTACTCGGAATTAATATATTTTTCATATATGCTTAACCGAAAGGGAATTTTTATTAGGCGATAATAGAATTGTCGGCGCCCTGGCGCGAACCCAGGACACCAGAAATCAGGAAGTCAGTGAGCTTTTACCCACTCCACCACCGCAGTAAAAGCTTCACGGACGTTCCGGATTTGTATGGTGTCCTGGTTTGCGCCAGGGCGCCGACAATTCTATTATCGCCTAATAAAAATTCCCCTTCGGTTCAGCATATATGAAAAATATATTAATTCCGAGGTAGAGTGAATTAGATATTAAAGGACATTTGTAGCTCGATGTATGTATATGAATCACGGTAATGTGATATAACATGCATATATATATATAATACATATATATATATATATATATATATATATATATATATATATATATATATGTCATATCACATACCGTTTGATTCATACATACATCCGAGCTACCAAATGCCTTTTAATACTATTCACCTACCTCGGAATTAAATATATTTTCATATATGCTGAACCGAAGGGGAATTTTTTTATTAGGCCGATAATAGAGTTGTCGGCGCCCTGGACGCAAAACCCAGGACCCATACAAATACCAGGAACGTCCGTGAAGCTTTTACTCGTGGTGGAGTGGGTTAAAAGCTCACTGACGTTCCTGGAAATGTATATATAATATATTATAATATAATATAATATATATATATAATTATCCTAATATCTAACATTACCGTGATTCATATACATACCTCGAAGTTAACAAATGTCCTTTTAATACTAATTTCACTCTACCCCTTCGGAATTAATATAATTTTTTCATATGCTGACCGAAGGGGAATTTTTTATTTAGGCGATAAAAATTGTTCGGCGCCCAGGCCGCAATATATATATATATAATAATTATATATTATTGCATATCACATTACCCGGTGAATTCATATACATAACATCGGAGCAAACAAAGCCTTTAATAATCTAATTCACTCTACCTCGGAATTAAATATTTTCATATAAAGTGCGGAACCGAAGCCCGGAATTTTTTATTAGGCGATAAATAGAAATTGGCGGCGCCCAAAGGCGAAACCCAGGACACCATACAAATCCAGGAACGTCCGTGAAGCTTTTACTGCGGTGGTGAGTGGGTAAAAGCTTCACTGACGTTCCTGGATTTCTTGGTGTCCTGGGGTTCGCGCCAGGGCGCCGACAATTCTATTATCGCCTAATAAAAATTCCCTTTCGGTTAAGCATATATGAAAATATATTAATTCCGAGGTAGAGTGAATTAGATATTAAATTAAAGGACATTTGTAGCTCGATGTACATATATATATATATATATATATATATATATATTGCTACTTTCAAAATGCATGTTTCCCCTCTTTGAAATGTCATGTAAGATTGTGCAACATTTTTTCAGATTGCTAGATAGCTTAGAATAGGATGTTTTAAAATGTGTGTTCAGATTTCGCATTACCTGTTGTAAAAGAATATATATATAACGTAAAAAGAGAGAGATTTTTACTTTGTCTTTTCGAAGCTATGAATGTTTAACTTTTGTGTCAACACTTTGAGATTAGAGGAACTCAGAGATCCGTTTGCTTTCCTAAATCTGTCAACGCATGTGATAGCGAAAGAATTGAGTCTTGCGTTGTTATCAAAACATGTCAATCTTAATTGTCGCTCAGCCTCCGTTTCGATCGAGTAGAGTACGTGTCTTTTTTTTTTTAACAGACTCGTCTTGTACGGGTATGTCTTTGTCAAGTCCCACGTGGGAATTGCACATTTTGTATGTGAGATTGCATCAGATTCGAACTTTCTGGAAGCTTTCATGTCAAAAACGTTTTTGACATCTGCCCTCTCCAGTTTCCGTAAAGGAAGAGATTTCATTCTATCTTAGGACCTCGAGGCAGTCAGATCTCTCTCTCTCTCGCTCTCTCTCTCTCACTCGAAATCATTGAGATTATATTAACGTAACGTAATATATATATATATAAATATATATACGTTACGTAAATATATATATATATATATATATATATATATATATATATATATATATATAATATATTTACAATTACCAATTTATTTTACAAAAAAAAATTTGAGCATTTATACATGATTAAACTTTGCCTTCAAAAGGATATATAACAAGTCGAAAATTATTATAAATTAATATTCATTATAAGTTAATGACACTGACGAGGCACAAGGCTATGTTTCAAGTTATTCATTAACTGCATTTATGAAATCTAAAGAATTCTATCACGTAACTAAACTAAGGCATGATCCGACCTCCAGCTTACTCCGGACGTGTGCAAGATTTTCCCCTCACGCATAAGTGGTAAAGATTATATTCTTAGTGCAACTGCTTTGAGGTTTTCCTCCTGTTACACCTTTCATGCCAATTCTACTCTCAGTTTCCCTTCCAGCGCAGAATGACCTCATAGGTCCCAGTGCTTGGCGTTTGGCCTAAATTCTTTATTATATTCCATCAGCTACCAGAGTTTTGTTTTCGTACACAAATCAAGAGAGAGAGATATGTGAATGGGCAAGTTGGTGATTTTAAGATGCTTATGTCACGAATTCACTGATAGAAAGACTTCGAGCTTCTGCAGAAGTAGGGAAACGTGATAATTTTCAAGGCTGAAGCATCAATGTATCATTACCGTATAAGGCTGTATGAGCCGTGGCCCATGATGTTTTCAGCCACTGCCAGACGCACGATTATAGCTAACTTCAACCTTAGATTAGATAAAAACTACCGAGAGACTGGAAGACTGCAATTTGGTACGTTTGAGGATTGGAGGGTGGATGATAAATGTACCAATTTGCAGTCCTCTAGCCTCAGTAGTTTTTAAGATCTGAGGGCGGACAGAAAATACCTAATTGCAGCCCTCTAGCCTTCGAGAAGCCAGGGTAGTGTTTAAGTTCTGAGGAGGACAGAATACAGGAGTGTTTAGCTGAGGACATTGACCAGATAGTAGTGTTTAAGTTTTTCTGCGGACAGACAGAATAGTAGTGTTTAAGTTTGAGGGAACGGACAGAATAGTAGTGTTTAAGTCTGAGGACGGACAGAATAGTTAGGTGTTTAGTTTCTGAGGACGGACAGATAGTAGTGGTTTAAGTTCTGAGGAGGACATAATAGTAGTGTTTAAGTTTCTGAGGACAGGACAGAATAGTAGTGTTTAAGTTCTGAGGACGGACGATAGTAGTGTTTTTAAGTGGAGAACGGACAGAATAGTAGATGTTTAAAGTTCTGAGGACGGAAAACCAGAATAGAGTTGTTTAAGTTTGAGGACGTGACAGGATAGTAGTGTTTAAGTTTGAGGAACGGACAGAATAGTAGTGTTTTAAGTCTGAGGAACGGACAGAAATGTAGTGTTTAAGTTCAAGGATGGACAGAATAGTGTGTTTTAAGTTTGAGGACGGACAGAAATACCTATTTTGCAGGCACCCTAGCCTCATAGCTCAAGTGTTTAAGTTCTGAGGACGGACAGAAAATCCTATTTGCAGCCCCTGCCTCTAGCCTAATTAGTGTTTAAGTTCTGAGGACGGACAGAAATAGTAGTGTTTAAAGTTCTGAGGACAGGACAGGATACCATTATTTGCAGGCGGCCTCCTAGCCCCTTCCTAGCCTCAGTGTGTTTAAGTTTCTGAGGACGGACAGAATCGTAGTGTTTAAGTTCGAAGGACAAGAACCGAAGGAGTAGTGTTAGTTTTCTGAGGACGGAGGAACGAAATAAGTAGTGTTTTAAGTTCTGAGGACGGACGAATTAGTCAGTTTAAGTCGAGACGGAAAAAAAACCAAGAATAGTAGTGTTAAGTCTTGAGGGACGGGGACGAATAGTTAGTGTTTAAGTTCTGGAGAGACCGGAAACAGAATATAAGTGTTTAAGTTTCTGAGGGACGGACAGGAAATAGTATGTGTTTTTCGTTCTTGGAGGGACGACAGAAATAGTAGTGTTTAAGTTCTGAGGATGGACAGGAATAGTAGGGTTTAGTCTTAGGACGGACAGAAAAAAATACCTAATTTGCAGCCCCCTAGCCTTTCTAGCCTCAGTAGTGTTTTAATTCTGAGGAACGAACAGAAAATACTATTTGCAGCCCATAGGCTTCTAGCCCTCCCCCCAGTTAAGTGTTAAGTTCTGAGGGCAGAAAACCAGAAAAATACCTATTTGCAGCCCCCCACTAGCCTCTAGCCTCAGTATGGTGGTTTAAGTTCTGAGGTACGGACAGAATAAGTGTTTAAGTTCTAGAGGGACAGAATAGTAGTGTTTTAAGTTCTGAGGACGGACAGAAAATACCTATTTTTGCAGCATTAGCCTTCAGCCTCAGTAGTGTTTAAAGTTCTGAGGACGGATAGTTAGTGGTTTAAAATTTCTGAGGACAGAAGGAATTTAAGTTAGCGTAGTCTGAGGACGGAGAGAAATAGTAGTGTTTGGAAGGTTCTGGAGACGGAGAAACAGAAATAATATTTGCAGCCCCCTAGCCTCTAGCCCTAAGTCGGAGGACGGGACAGAAAATAGGTTATTGCTTTAAAGTGTTTTAAGTTCTGAGGACGGACAGAATAGTAGTGTTTAAGTTCTGAGAACGACAGAATACCTATTTGAGCCTCTAGCCTTCTAAGCCTTTCAAGTAGTGTTTTAAGTTTCTGAGGACGGACATAGTATTTTAAGTTTCCGGGACAGACCAGTAGTAGTGTTTAAAGTTCTGAGGACAGGAAAATCGTAGTGTTTAAGTAGGAGGAACAAGAATAGTAGTGTTTAAGTTCTGAGGACGGACAGAATATTAGGTGTTTAACTTTGAGGAACGGACGAATAGTAGTGTTTAAGTTCTGAGGATCGGACAGAAAAATAGTATTTGTTTTAGTTTCTAGGCCGGAACTAGAATGGTAGTGTTTTAGTTCTGGGACGGAGAATAGTATGTTTAAGTTCTGAGGATTGGAACAGAAATAGGTAGGTTTAAGTTTCAGGAACGGACATACCTATTTTTGCAGCCCCCTAGCTTTCTAGCCTCAGTAGTGTTTAAGTTCTGAGGACGGACCGAAAATACCTATTTGCAAGACCCCTAGGCTTAACTAGCCTCAGTAGTGTTAAGTTTCTGAGGGCACGAAAGGAAAACCTATTTGCAGCCCCCTAGCCTTACTAGCCTTAGTAGTGTTTTAAGTTTCTAGAACGAACAGAAAATTAACTATTGCAAGCCCCTTACCTTCTAAGCCTCAGTATGGTTTTAAGTTCTGAGGACAGACAGAATAGTAGTGTTTAAGTTCTGAGGACAGACAGAATAGTAGTGTTTAAGTTCTGAGGACGGACAGAATAGTAGTGTTTAAGTTCTGAGGACGGACAGAATAGTAGTGTTTAAGTTCTGAGGACGGACAGAATAGTAGTGTTTAAGTTCTGAGGATGGACAGAATAGTAGTGTTTAAGTTCTGAGGACGGACAGAAAATACCTATTTGCAGCCCCCTAGCCTTCTAGCCTCAATAGTGTTTAAGTTCTGAGGACGGAAAGAAAATACCTATTTGCAGCCCCCTAGCCTTCTAGCCTAAATAGTGTTTAAGTTCTGAGGACGGACAGAATAGTAGTGTTTAAGTTCTGAGGACAGACAGAAAATACCTATTTGCAGCCCCCTAGCCTCCTAGCCTAAATAGTGTTTAAGTTCTGCGGACGGACAGAATAGTAGTGTTTAAGTTCTGAGGACAGACAGAAAATACCTATTTGCAGCCCTCTACCCTTCTAGCCTCAGTAGTGTTTAAGTTCTGAGGACGGACAGAATAGTAGTGTTTAAGTTCTGAGGACAGACAGAATAGTAGTGTTTCAGTTCTGAGGACAAGACAGAATAGTTTTAGTGTTTAAGTTTCTGAGGACGGACAGAATAGTCGTGTTTTTAAAGTTCTGAGGACGGAACAGATAGTAGTGTTTAAGTTCTGAGGACAGACAGAAATAGTAGTGTAAGTTTTCTGAGGATGGACGAAAAAAAGGATAGTAGTGTTTAAGTTCTGAGGACGGACAGAATAGTAGTGTTTAAGTTCTGAGTACGGACAGAATAGTAGTGTTTAAGTTCTGAGGACAGACAGAATAGTAATGTTTCAGTTCTGAGGATGGACAGAATAGTAGTGTTTAAGTTCTGAGGACGGACAGAAAATACCTATTTGCAGCCCCCTAGCCTTCTAGCCTCAATAGTGTTTAAGTTCTGAGGACGGACAGAAAATACCTATTTGCAGCCCCCTAGCCTTCTAGCCTCAGTAGTGTTTAAGTTCTGAGGACGGACAGAATAGTAGTGTTTAAGTTCTGAGGACAGACAGAAAAATACTATTTTGCAGCCCTCTAGCCTTCCTAAGCCTCAGTAGTGTTTAAGTTCTGAGGACGGACAGCATAGTAGTGTTTAAGTTCTGAGGACAGGCAGAATAGTAGTGTTTAAGTTCTGAGGACAGACACAATAGTAGTGTTTAAGTTCTGAGGACGGACAGAATAGTAGTGTTTAAGTTCTGAGGACGGACAGAATAGTAGTGTTTAAGTTCTGAGGACGGACAGAATAGTAGTGTTTAAGTTCTGAGGACGGACAGAATAGTAGTGCTTAATTCTGAGGACGGAGAATGTAGTGTTTAAGTTCTGAGGCACGACAGAATAGTAGTGTTTTTTAAGTTCTGAGGATGGACAGAATAGTAGTGTTTTAAGTTCTGAGGACGGACAGAAAATACTATTTGCAGCCCCACCCCTAGCCTTTCTAGCCTCAGTAGTGTTTAAGTTCTGAGGACGGACAGAAAATACCTATTTGCAGCCCCCTAGCCTTCTAGCCTCAGTAGTGTTTAAGTTCTGAGGACAGACAGAATAGTAGTGTTTAAGTTCTGAGGACAGACAGAATAGTAGTGTTTAAGTTCTAAGGACAGACAGAATAGTAGTGTTTAAGTTCTGAGGATGGACAGAATAGTAGTGTTTAAGAGGTTCTTGGGCCGGACAGAAAATACCTAGTTTGCAGCCCCCTAGCCTCCTAGCCTCAATAGTGTTAAGTTCTGAGGACGGACAGAATAGGAGTGTTTAAGTTCTGAGGACAGACAGAAAAAGAATACATATTCGCAAAACCCTCCTAGCTTCTAGCCTCAGTAGTGTTTAAGTTCTGAGGACGGAACAGAAAATACCTATTAGCAGCCCCCTAGCCTCCTAGCCTCAATAGTGTTTAAGTTCTGAGGACGGACAGAATAGTAGTGTTTAAGTTCTGAGGATAGACAGAAAATACATATTTGCAGCCCTCTAGCCTTCTAGCCTCAGTAGTGTTTAAGTTCTGAGGACGGACAGAATAGTAGTGTTTAAGTTTCTGAGGACGGAAAGAAAATACCTATTTGCAGCCCCCTAGGCCTCCTAGCTTTTCTAAATAGTTGTTTAAGTTCGGAGGCCGGAAAGAAAGAATAGAGGTGTTTAAGTTTGAGGACAGGACAGAAAATACCTATGTGCAGCCCCTAGCCTCCTAGCCTTAAATAGTGTTAAGTATGCGGACGGACCCCCAGAATAGTAGTTGGTAAGTTCTGAGGACAGACAGAAAATTACCTATTTGCCAAGCCTCTAACCCTTCTAGCATCAGTTTAAGTTGTTTAAGTTCTGAGGACGGGACAGGAATAGTAGCTGTTTAAGTTCTGAGGGACAGGACAGAATTAGTAGTGGTTTCAAGTTCTGAGGACAGGGACAGAATAGTAGTGTTTTTACGTTCCTGAGGAAAAACGGCCAGAATAAAGTAGTTTGTTTAAGTTCTGAGGAAGCCCGACCCAGAATAGTAGTGTTTAAGTTCCTTGAGTGACAGTCAGAATAGTTAGTGTTTAAGTTCTGGGATGGACAAGAATTAGGTTAGTGTTTAAGTTCTGAAGGACGGACACAGAATTAGTATGTTAAAGTTTGGGTTACGGGACAGAATAGTAGGTGTTTAAGTTCTTGGAGGACAGACAGAAATAGATAATGTTTCAGTTCTGAGGAGGACAGAATAGGTTTAAGTTGTTTAAGTTCTGAGGACGGACAGAAAATACCTATTGCAGACCCTAGCCTTCTAGCCTTTTCAATAGTTGTTGTAGGGTTCTGAGGACGGACAGAAAAATACCGATTTGCCAGCCCCTTTAGCCTTCTAGCTCAGTAGGTTTACGTTCTGAGCCCGACCGTACCAGAAATAGTTTGTTTTATTTCTTATTTTTGTGTTTTAAGTCGTCTTTCTGAGGACAGCGAGGACAAAAACACGCACCTAATTTGCAGCCTCTAGCCTCTAGCCTCAGTAGTGTTTAAGTTCTGATGACGGACAGCATAGTAGTGTTTAAGTTCTTGAAGGACAGGCAGAATAGTAGTGTTTAAGTTCTGGAGGACAGACAACATAGTAGTGTTTAAGTTCTGAGAGACGGACAGAATAGTAGCTGTTTTAAGTTCTTGAGGCCGGACAGAATAGTAGTGTTTAAGTTCTGAGGACGGAAGAATATTAGTGTTAAGTTCTGAGGACGGACAGAAATAGTCAGTGCTTAAGTTCTGGAGGACGGACGAATAGTAGTGTTTAAGTCTGAGACGGACAGAATAGTAGTGTTATTTAAGTTCTGAGGAGGACAGAATAGTAGTGTTTAAGTTCTGAGGACGCGACAGAAAATACCTATTTGCAGCCCCCTAGCATTCTAGCCTCAGTAGTGTTTAAGTTCTGAGGACGGACAGAAAATACCTATTGGCACCCCCTAGCCTTCTAGCCTCATAGTGTGTAAGTTCTGAGGACAGACAGAATAGTAGTGTTTAAAAGTTCTGAGGACAGAAGAATAGTAGTGTTTAAGTTCTAAGGGGACAGACAGAATCGTAGTGTTTAAGTTCTGAGGTATGGACAGACTAGTAGTGTTTAAGTTCTGAGGACGGACAGGAAATACCTATTTGCAGCCCCCTAGCCTCTGGTTTAAGTTCTGAGGACGGACAGATAGTAGTGTTTAAGTTCTGAGGACAGACAGAAAAAAGACATATTCGCAACCCTATAGCCTTCTGCATCAGTAGTGCTTGAAGTTCTGAGGCGGACAGAAAATACCTATTAGCAGCCCCCTGCCTTCTAGCTCAATAGTGTTTAAGTCTCTTGAGGAGGGACAGAATATAGTTTGTTCAAAAGGTTTTCCCCCCCCCCCCCCCCTGGGAAGGACGGACAGAATAGTAAGGTTTAAGGTTCTGAAGGACGGACAGAAATTTACCTATTTGCAGGCCCCTTAGCCTTCTAGGCCTCAATAGTGGTTAAGTTCTGAAGGACGGACAGAATAGCTAGTTGTTTGAAGTTCTGAGGACCGGAAAGAATAAAAAGTAGGTTTAAGTTCCTGAGGACGGACAGAATTTAGTAGGGATTAAGTTCTGAGGACCCGGACAGAAAATACCCTATTGCTTGCCCCCCTAGCCTTCTTAAGCCTCAAGTAGTGTTTAAGTTCTGAGGACGGAACAGAATAGTAGGTTTAATGTTTCGAAGAGACCGACAGAATTAGTATTGTTTAAGTTCTTGAGGACGGCGACTGAAAAATAGTATTTGCAGCCCAAATAGCATTTCTAAGCCTTCAAATAGGTTTAATTTGGAGGACCGGGGACAGAATAGTAGTGTTTAAGTTCCTGAGGAACGGACAGAAAACTACCTATTTGCAGCCCCCTAGCCCCATCTAGCCTTCAGTAGTGTTTAAGTACCTGAGGACGACAGAATAGTAGTGTTTAAGTTCGAGGACGGACAGAAAAATAGTTAGTTTGTTTAAGTTCCCCCTGAGGACCGACAGAAAATTACCTATTTGGCAGCCCTAGCCTTTCTTAGCGTCAATAGTTTTAAGTTCTTGAGGACGGACAGAATAGTAGTGTTCAAGTTTCTGAGGACGGGACAGAATAGTAGTGTTTAAGTTCTGAGGCACGGACAGAAAAATACCTATTTGCAGCCCCCTAGCCTTTCTAGCCTCAATAGTGTTTAAGGTTCTGAGGACGGACAGAAATAGTCGGTTTGTTTAATTAAGTTTCTGAGGACGGATAGTAATAGTAGTGTTTAAGTTCTAGGGACGGACAGAAAGTAGTAGTTGTTTAAGTTTCTGATGGACGGGACAGAAAATACCTATTTGCAGCCCCCATAGCCTTTCTAGCCTCAAGTAGTGTTTGAACTAAGTTCTGAGGACGGGACAGAATAGTTTAGTGTTTAAGTTTCTGAGGACGGAACAGGAATAGTATTGTTTAAGTTTCTGGAGGACTACTGGTGAAAAAATACCTATTTTGCAAGCCCCCTCGGCCTTTACTAGCCTCAATAGTGTTAAAGTTCTGAGGACCGGACAGAATAGTAGTGTTTAAGTTTCTGAGGACGGACAGAAAAAATACCTATTTTGCAGCCCCTAAGCCTTTTCTAGCCTCAGTAGGTTTGTTTAAGTTCTGAGGACGGGACAGAATAGGTAGTGCTTTAAGTTCTTTGAGGACGGACAGAACAGTAAGTGTTTAATGTTCTTGCGGATGGACAGAAAATCCTTTTCTATTTGCAGCCCCCTCCTAGCCTTTCTAGCCTCAATTAGTTTGTTTAAGTTCTTTGAGGACGGACAGAAATAATGTTTAAGATTGTTTAATTCTGAGGGACGGACAAAGAAAATACCTATTTGCCCCAGCCCTCCTAGCCTTCTAGCCTCAGTAGTGTTTAGTTCTGAGGACGGGACCAGGAATAGTAGTGTTTAAGTTCTGAGGACGGACAGCTAGTAGTTTTGTTTTAAAGTTTCTGAGGACGGATCAGAATTTAGTTAGTGTTTAAGTTTCTGAGGACCAGACAGAATAGTAGTGTTTAAGTTCTGAAGGGACAGGGGAGGGAGAAAAATACCTATTTGCAGCCCCCTAGCCTTCTAAGCCTTCAGTTACGTTTTGTTTAAGTTCTGAGGACGGACAGAATAGTAGTGTTTGTAAGGTTCTGAGGACGCACAGAATAGTAGTGTTTTTAAGTTCTGAGGAATCTGGACAGAAAAGATACCTATTTGCAGCCCCCTAGCCTTCTAGCCCTAATAGTGTTTTTTAAGTTTCTGAGGACGGACAGAATTAGTAGTTGTTTAAGTTTCTTGAGAGCGGACAGAAAAATACCTATTTGCAAATTTGCCCGCCCCCTAGGCCTTGTCTAGCCTCAGTAGTGGTTTAATAAGTTCTGATGGACGGACATAATAGTAGTGTTTAAGTTCTGAGGACGGACAGAATAGTAGTGTTTAAGTTCTGAGGACGGACAGAAAATACCTATTTGCAGCCCCCTAGCCTTCTAGCCTCAGTAGTGTTTAAGTTCTGAGGATGGACAGAATAGTAGTGTTTAAGTTCTGAGGATGGACAGAATAGTAGTGTTTTAAGTTCTGAGGACGGACAGAAAATACCTATTTGCAGCCCCCTAGCCTTCTAGCCTCAGTAGTGTTTAAGTTCTGAGGACGGACAGAATAGTAGTGTTTAAGTTCTGAGGACGGACAGAAAATACCTATTTGCAGCCCTCTAGCCTTCTAGCCTCAGTAGTGTTTAACTTCTGAGGATGGACAGAATAGTAGTGTTTAAGTTCTGAGGATGGACAGAATAGTAGTGTTTAAGTTCTGAGACGGACAGAAAATACCTATTTGCAGCCCCCTAGCCTTTCTGCCTCAGTAGTGTTTAAAGTTGAAGGACGGACAGAATAGTAGTGTTTAAGTTTCTGAGGACGGACGAATAGTAGTGTTTAAGTTCTGAGGAGGAAGGAAATACCTATTTGCAGCCCCCTAGCCTTGCTAGCCTCAGTAGTGGTTTTCAAGTTCTGAGACGGACAGAATAGTAGGTTTTTTTTGTTTAGTTTCTGAGGACGGACATAATAGTAGTGTTTAGTTCTGAGGACTTGACAGAAATACCTATTTACAGCCCGCTAGCCTCTAGCCTCAGTAGTGTTTTAAGTGTCTTGTGTACGGACAGAATATTAGTGTTTAAGTTCTGAGACGGACAGAATAGTTGTGTTTTAAGTTCTGAGGTACGGACAGGAAATACCTATTTGCGATCTCTAGCCTTCTAGCCTCAATAGTGTTTAAGTTCTGAGGACGGACAGAATAGTAGTGTTTAAGTTCTGAGGATGGACAGAGAATACCTATTTGCAGCCCTCTAGCCTTCTAGCCTCAGTAGTGTTTAAGTTCTGAGGACGGACAGAATAGTAGTGTTTAAGTTCTGAGGACGGACAGAATAGTAGTGTTTAAGTTCTGAGGACGGACAGAAAATACCTATTTGCAGCCCCCTAGCCTTCTAGCCTCAGTAGTGTTTAAGTTCTGAGGACGGACAGAATAGTAGTGTTTAAGTTCTGAGGACGGACAGAAAATACCTATTTGCAGCCCTCTAGCCTTCTAGCCTCAGTAGTGTTTAAGTTCTGAGGACGGACAGAATAGTAGTGTTTAAGTTCTGAGGACGGACAGAATAGTAGTGTTTAAGTTCTGAGGACGGACAGAAAATACCTATTTGCAGCTCTCTAGCCTTCTAGCCTCAATAGTGTTTAAGTTCTGAGGACGGACAGAATAGTAGTGTTCAAGTTCTGAGGACGGACAGAAAATACCTATTTGCAGCCCTCTAGCCTTCTAGCCTCAGTAGTGTTTAAGTTCTGAGGACAGACAGAATAGTAGTGTTTAAGTTCTGAGGACGGACAGAAAATACCTATTTGCAGCCCCCTAGCCTTCTAGCCTCAGTAGTGTTTATCTTCTGAGGATGGACAGAATAGTAGTGTTTAAGTTCTGAGGATGGACAGAATAGTAGTGTTTAAGTTCTGAGGACGGACAGAAAATACCTTTTTGCAGCTTTCTAGCTTTCTAGCCTCAATAGTGTTTAAGTTCTGAGGACGGACAGAATAGTAGTGTTTAAGTTCTGAGGACGGACAGAAAATACCTATTTGCAGCCCTCTAGCCTTCTAGCCTCAGTAGTGTTTAAGTTCTGAGGACGGACAGAATAGTAGTGTTTAAGTTCTGAGGACGGACAGAATAGTAGTGTTTAAGTTCTGAGGACGGACAGAAAATACCTATTTGCAGCCCTCTAGCCTTCTAGCCTCAGTAGTGTTTAAGTTCTGAGGACGGACAGAATAGTAGTGTTTAAGTTCTGAGGACGGACAGAATAGTAGTGTTTAAGTTCTGAGGGCGGACAGAAATACCTATTTGCAGCCCTCTAGCCTTCTAGCCTCAGTAGTGTTTAAGTTCTGAAGACGGACAGAAAATACTTATTTGCAGACCTCTAGCCTTCTAGCCTCAATAGTGTTTAAGTTCTGAGGACGGACAGAATAGTAGTGTTTAAGTTCTGAGGACGGACAGAATAGTAGTGTTTAAGTTCTGAGTACGGACAGAATAGTAGTGTTTAAGTTCTGAGGATGGACAGAATAGTAGTGTTTAAGTTCTGAGGACGGACAGAAAAGTCTTATTTGTAGCCCTCTAGCCTTCTAGCCTCAGTATTTGTTTTAAGTTCTGGTACGGACGAATAGTAGTGTTTAAGTTCTGAGGACGGACAGAATAGTAGTGTTTAAGTTTTGAGGACGGACAGAAAATACCTATTTGCAGCCCTCTAGCCTTCTAGCCTCAGTAGTGTTTTAAGTTCTGAGGACGGACAGAATAGTAGTGTTTAAGTTCTGAGACGGACAGAATAGTAGTGTTTAAGTTCTGAGGACGGACAGAATAGTAGTGTTTAAGTTCTGAGGACGGACAGAAAATGCCTATTTGCAGCACTCTAGCCTTGTAGCCTCAGTAGTGTTTAAGTTCTGAGGACGGACAGAATAGTAGTGTTTAAGTTCTGAGGACGGACAGAATAGTAGTGTTTAAGTTCTGAGGACGGACAGAATAGTAGTGTTTAAGTTCTGAGGGCGGACAGAAAATACCTATTTGCAGCCCTCTTGCCTTGTAGCCTCAGTAGTGTTTAAGATCTGAGGGCGGACAGAAAAAGTGTGGGGAGAGAAAAGTGCGGACGGACAGACAAAGCCATCTCAATAGTTTTGAGTTTTACAGAAAACGAAAAAGGCCATGTCGTGTCCTTGAACTTGCCATGTCACAAATAGATGTGAGACCTCGTAGTAACCTTTACAGTTCTTCAAGCACCCAGTCCCCTGGACATCATCATTTGTTTTAGATAAGAGCTGTTGCCAAGGTCGCATCCAAGATTCAAAAGGGCAAGTTAATTTCGGGTGGTCGTTGTACATTCAAACACATTTTTTCTCTTATTTGAGGAATTACCTATTCATTAGATATCTTTCGTTTTTTTATTTCTAGCCAAATATCGATCTAGATATTTTGGTCGTGCTGTGTGATCGCTGGTCTTCTCTCCGGTCTGGGCTAGGGAAGGATATGAGGGTGCGCGACCTATTTTCATTTGCATATTATATAGAAGATTTGTCATTGTGCTCTAGTGCTTTATAGAAACAATGACTGTATTGTTATCTGGGTATATTATAAAATAAATGGTTAATGTCATACCTGCTACTCTCTGTTACTCTTTCAAAGGAGCACTAGAATAGTTAGTTTATACTTAATGCTTCCTGTTACTTTTTTTATTAGAGGAGCTTCAGAATTGGTAATGTTGTGTATTTTACTTTCTGTTACTTTTTCCAAAGCACCAGAGTTGCCAGTGTTTTACCTGCTACTTTCTGTTACTCAAAGGAGCACCAGAATTGGCAAAGTTATGCATGCTACTTTCTGTCACCTTCTCAAAGGGCACCAGAATTGGCTGTGTTGTACCTGCTACTTTCTTTTACTCAAAGGAGCACCAGAATAGGTAATATATCCATGCTACTTTCCGATACTTTTCCGCAAAAGATCACCACTCTAGGTAATGTTATACCTGCTACTCTCTGCTACTTTTTTCAAAGGAGCACCAGAACCCAGTTGGCTGGTTCCTTAGACTGAACCAATCCATTGGTACAAAAACAACGAATTTTTAAAGTGGCATAAGTGAAAAATTTTTTTATCCGTTTCGATAAAAGCTCACACCTTCTCCCTCGTAAGGGCGTAGTGCTAGCAGTGCACCTCACAAGCTGCACCGTGGGCACTACTTAACGGTCTTTTTCTTACTTTCATTTTCCATTGCAGCACTGAATGACCTCGGCATGCGCTACACGCGCTGGATCCCCGGGGCTGCTGTCTTCCCAACCCTCTGATCCCCATACCTACCCAACCTCCACACAGGTTGGACAAACAGGTTTGCACTAGGAGGAGGATGGATGTCTTTCCTACCCTCCCACTCCCACTACCTACCCCACCACCACCTGGGGTGAACAAACATGTTTGCTGGGGGGGGGTGGATGTCTCCCCTACCCACCCATTCCCCCCACCCTGCCCTGCCTCCCACACAGGGCGTACAACCAGGATTGCAGGAGGAGGGTGGGTGGATGTCTCCCCTACCCTCTCATTCCACCTACCTACCCCACCCCAACACAGGGTGGACAAACAGGATTGCAGGAAGGTGGATGTCTTACCTACCCTCCCATTCCCCCTACCTACCCCACCCAACCACAGGGTGGACAAACTGGTTTGCAGGAGTAGGGTGGATGTCTCCCCAACACTCCCATTCCCCCTACATACCCCACCCCACCACAGGGTGGACAAACAGGATTGCAGGTGATGGGTGGCTGTCTCCCCTACACTCCCATTCTACCTACCTACCCCTCCCTCACACTAGGTGGACAAACAGGATTGCAGGAGGTGGGTGAGGGGTGTCTCCCCTACCTTCCCATTCCACCTATTAATTTATTATAGATAATATTTTATATTACACCTTTTCCCGAACTATTTAGAGAAACAAATGACAGGGAAAACGGACGTTTTAATGAAACTCCAAAGCTGATCTTCAAGGAGAGAGAGGGAGAGAGAGGGAGAGAGAGACCTGAGGAAGACGGATGTTGGTGGCTTGGTCCGGTAATTACCGAAACCTGTCTGCGCATACAAATGGTCGCCGCGCCATCCATGAGAAGAGAGAGAGAGAGAGAGAGAGAGAGAGAGAGAGAGAGAGAGAGAGTCTCGTTACGTCTGTGTTTCCTATGTGTTAAATTTCCTTTCATTTTTGCATTCTTTTGCTTTCTATTGCTTTCTGTTGCTCTCTCTTGCTTCTGTTAAATAGTTTACTATGAATGTTTCAGTGATTGGTGTGTTACTTTCTGTGTGTGTGTGTGTGTATATATATATATATATATATATATATATATATATATATATATATATATATATATATATATGGGGATACAATCCACAATGAAGTAAATTCCTCTTGTAGTTTGAAATATATAGTTCTTGTATAGGGTTAGAGCTTTCGACCATCAACTGTGGTCTTGTTCACTACAAGAGGAATTTACTTCATTGTGGATTGTATCCCCATTTACTTAGAGGTACGACATAGTACCTGGCTTCTGCATATATATATATATATATATATATATATATATATATATATATATACATACATACATACATACATATATATATATATATATATATATATATATATATATATATATATATATATATATATACAAAGGAGTTCGTCTATTACTATTACTCTAATTCACTCCTCTGGAACCTTTCTCTCACTCATAATTACCTTACAAACCTTAGTCAGCCGCCCACTCACACTGTTGCTAGTATTCAGCAACTTCTCACATATTCTATTGCTAAATGGGCCTATGTGTGTGTATGTGTGTGTGTGTGGCAGAGAGAGAGAGAGAGAGAGAGAGAGAGAGAGAGAGAGAGAGAGAGAGATCATTATTGCACCCAGAATGCCATGAATAGTTGCCCGAGGAGAGGAGAAAGTTTGCAATAACGACATTTTGATGACGTCAGGAATTATATGAATAAAAAAACACATATCAGATATAGTAAAAATAGATAATATGACGTGTCTATACTTCTCTGCACGAAGGCTATTTATAGATAATATATAACTAGTCACTCCCTTTATTTAGAAGTCGACATGTAAATTGTTATTTTTATTATTCAGAAGAAGATGATGAATCCTGTTCGTATGGAACAAGCTAATCAGAGGGGCCACTGATTTGAAATTATTATTATTATTATTATTATTCTGTTGAATAAAATGGCAGACTTCAGCGAATTCATCTTATCTATTATCTTTTCTATTTTTCTTATTACTCGCTTTTCTGGCTCAGCGATACTTCGCAATAATTGGCCAATATTGGTCTGGGGAATAATGCTGAATATTGGCCAATTATTGCGAAGTATCGCTGAGCCAGAAAAGCGAGTAATAAGAAAAATAGAAAAGATAATAGATAAGATTAATTCGCTGAAGTCTGCCATTTTATTCAACAGAATTTGTTTAAAAGAGGGTCTTCTTCCAAAATATTATTATTATTATTATTATTATTATTTTATTATTATTATTATTATTATTATTATTATTATATTATTTTATTATTCAAGCTTCCAAAGAATATTGTGGTGTTCGTTTGAAAGGCTTAACAGAAGGGTAAGGGAAATACAGAAAGAAGAGATAAGTTATCAGGAAAGGAAAAAAAATTAATGAACAAATTGATAAATAGATAAAAACGTTAGTAAATTATGAAAATACTACCTTACAGGCTCAATTGTATCCCTAGGTTCTCTCAGTAACGAAAACAATGGAAAATTGAAGATATGTTGGGGTAGTTTACATTGCTTTAAAAACTAATTCCTCAGTTAGAGCAGTCTTTTAGTGCAAATCGCCGCCAAGGTTAAACCTAACCACGCCCCCCCCAAAAAAAAAAAAACTAAATAAACACCGTAGGGGTTGTAGTAGTACCATCGGTACACCTCTTATAGTCCACTGTAGGCATTTCTAAAGGTCGTTTGCAGCTTCGTCCCTGTCTTAGACCCCCTAGCTGCAACCCCTTTTCATTCCTTTTACTGTACCTTCGTTCATATTCTATATTCTCTTTTATCTTAACTTTCCAACCTCTCCTAACAATTGATTTGTAGTGTAACTGCTAAAAGATTTCGTCCTGTTACACCTTTCAAACCTTTTTTTATTGTCATTTTCTTTTTCAGAGTTGAATGACGTCATACTACGTCCCAGCTCTTGCTTGGCCTTTTGGCTAAATGTTATTTATCTATTTATCTATTTATTCAACTGTGCTGTGAAACGAGGAAAGGTGAACGTCGAAATGCGTATTGCGCTGTGATGTTGTATTTTTGCGTAATATGTATCGTGACATTTTGTGCAGCTAACGAGATCTGAAAAGTTAATGATGTCTGTTGACGTGTATGTACATATTCGAAGC